>NC_052161.1:93774320-93919320 GCF_902713615.1 Scyliorhinus canicula | reverse complement strand
TAATCTTCAACATAGTCCCACAGAAGCAAAACAGATGGTGTGATATTCAATGAGGGAGGAATAAGTTAGATTCAGCTTCAGAATAGACCTTTACATTTAACCCTCCATTCTTCCTGAAATTAAGTTAAAAAAAATTGTTCTTGGGATTTGGGGGTCGCTGACGAGGCCAGCATTTAATGCCCACCCCTAATTGCCCTTGAACTGAGTGACTTGCTAGGCCATTTCAATGGGGGGAAATTAAGAGTCAACTGTATTGCTGTGGGTAGGGAGTCCCTTGCAGGCCAGACTGGGTAGGGATGTCATATTTACTTCCCTGAAGGACATTAATGATCCAGATGGGTTTTTATGACCATTGGTAATGGTTTCATGGTCATTCATTTGACTTTCAAATCCAGATTTTTATAAAATTCAAATTTCACCATCTCCTATGATGGGATTCGAACCTGGGACCCCAGAGCATCTCTATGGGTCTCCGGATTACTAATTCAGTGATAATACCACTGTGCTACTGCCTCCCATTTAGCTGTTAATTGGGAAGTGGGACATTCTGCATCTGACCTCCATTCCAATCCTAACCTCCATTCCAACCCTTCCAATTGCCGTTTTAAATTGGAGATTTAAAGGACACTGACTCAATAAGCAGATCTGCATTTTGAATGTTGACCTGACAGGGGAAGTGACTGCATGTTTTCACCAGGCCTTAGATACGTTGCCAGGTTGATTGCCTCTCCTTTTTGGAGGGTTCAGAAAGAACTCCTGTACCTCCTTGTTACATAAAGAAAGTTAGGTATTTGCTACCCTTGTCTCTGTCCATTTCACAACCCACTGACCAAGCTGCCTGTGATGATCGGAATTCCTTGCCCCTTTAAGAGGCTTGGCATTGCCCCTTTAAGAGGCTTGGAACCCTGGGGGACTCCGCCTCTGGCTACGCCCCCTGGGAAACAGTATTTAAGATGAGACTCCATTTTGCGAGCACACTTCTCTTGGTTGCTGCCATTGTTCAATGCTTATTAAAGCCTTTGATTATTGACCTAACTTTCGCGTCGTAATTGAGAGTGCCTCACTGCCTGATTTTAGCAGGTGGGTGATTTGACCCACCTATTTATCAGCCCTGCTGATTGGGAGTCAACCAACGACAGGTTCCTATTTAAGTGGGATCCCAATGTCACTCCAGTAGGAAGTAGCCAATCGCCAGAGGTTAAAATGCCCGAAGATGCCCAAGATGTATATTTTGTTTTGTTAGTGCCAAAGGATGATTTATTCTCTTCACCAAACATGCAACTGGTTTGATTGTATTTTCTCAAGCTGCAATGAAATGTTTTGTGTCTGTGGTGTGACTTGACATGTCCAATTTGGAACCAATTCTGATCCAGCAACACAACATCCTGCTCGATGGAATACTGTTAGGCAGACTGCTTGCTTACCTTGTGGCAGTTTGAGGAATGAGGGATTTCTCAGTGGTTGATCTGTTTCTAAAATCTAGTCAAGTTTTGCATTTGATGTAACTTGCCATTTCTTTCCATCTCAGTCAGCAGTAACGAAGCTGCCTGCTCGTGGCACGTGCACCGTCAGGTGGTTTGTTAGAATTGATTCCTTTGTTAGCAGTAAGGTCTTTAGAATTCCAACTAGTATAATTACTGGAGGTTAGGCTGATGCACAAAGTAGCTTTGAGTAAATTGACAACAGGAGAAAAAGAATTCAGCTATCAGCCAGGTACAAATGGAATACCGATTGATGAAATGAAAATCGCTTATTGTCACGAGTAGGCTTCAATGAAGTTACTGTGAAAAGCCCCTAGTCTCCACATTCCGGCGCCTGTTCAGGGAGGCTGTTACGGGAATCGAACCGTGCTGCTGGCCTGCCTTCAAAGCCAGCGATTTAGCCCAGTGTGCTAAGTGTGATAGGGATAAAGTATAATAAAAGAGCATACACACAAATTGGTGCCATCTACACAGCACTTAATAATGGAAGGAAGAAACATGCAGACAAATTAGGGAATTGAGTAATAAATATATAATAAAAAGCATGAGGGATTTCAACCACCCAGATATTAAGTGGACATGGGAGGCAGGGATGGGGATAAGGGAGTGTAGTTCCTCCAATGTGGATTCATTTCTATTCCAGTTTGTAAAAATCCCAACCAGGGAATATTTGTTATTGGCTGTAGTTACAGGGAATGAACCCTATGATAAGTGAAGTTAAATTGAGGGGACATCTCGGTAATAGTGATCCGAATATAGTCTGTCTTCAGATGATGATAGAAGACGTAAGAACAATAAAAAATCAAGTTGATAGATGTAGAAAAGCTGATTTTGAGGGGCCAAGAATAGAACTTTGGGAAATAAAATGGGGAAACAATATTGACAAATAATAATGGGAGACATTTAAAATGGTGTTCAATAGACCGCAGGGAAAAATATTCCATGAAAAGGAAAGAACAAACTGAACACAATGAGATCCACTGTTTGTTGTGTGATGAATTTAGGAAATTGTTATATATTATATTTTCTATATTGTTCTGTTATCGAAAACCCTGGGTTCAAATACATACAGGCAGTTTGTCTGCTACAGCTGTGATTAAGGTGTCATAAAAGTGAGATAATCATTGAATTTACACATTTACTTGTTTATATATAGATGGCTGATGAAATATTGTTTGTGTTTTTGGAGATTCTTTGGCGTGTAGATAATTAATGAGGAGTATGTTTAATCATAACTAAGCAGGTTATGAGACAATTTAGTAGGATACATATGATGTCATTATTGGGAGGATCCAGGTCTGTCTGTGGTTTTGGCGATAGAACTTGAGTCTGACAGAAGGATTTTCAGGTTGTTCCTGAAAGGGTCTCTCTCAAAAGGTCAGCATACAGAACAGCAAGTAGCCCTGATTGCTAACTTTATTTATGAGTGGATTGTGAACTGTATTGGGTTGCTTTGTTGGAATGTATATAGTGCCAGGTGGACATAGTAAGGTAAAGATTTTCCTTTTATTTAAGAGCTGTTTAACTGTTAACTGTGAAGCTATTTTCTTTGATATTAATGTAGTTAATTCTGTATTAAAATTAGAAGTTTGTTTTAACATAAAATATACCGATTGGTCAGAGTCATCAGTCCTGAGTCATCAGGGGTGAAGTAATCTTTCCTCACAGTTTTAAAAATTAAAAAATGGTATGGCTTTCTCATCCGGTATATGAACAAAAATTGGTGTTTTGTCCAGAATCTTAACAGGTTGATTATTTTGTTAAAGAGGCACAGGTGATGAGCATTGTTTGATTAAGAACTGGGATCATATATATGTAGACAGTCTTCTCTTTAATTTGTTTATTTTACTGATTTATTTGTTTTAGTGGGCAGCATGGTAGCACAATAGTTCGCACTGCTGCCTCACAGTGCCAGTGGACCCGGGATCAATTCCTGCCTTGCATGACTGTCTGTTTTTTATGATAAATATTTTTATTCACCTCGTTTTTCACATTTTCTCCTAAATTTACATCCACCAACAATAAACAATAATCAGAAACGAATGCAAGGTCAATCCCCATATCAATAGCAACAATCCCATCCTCCCACCAAACCCCCAAACAACTGCCCGCATGTTAACATAAACAAATAACAAAAAGGAATCACCCATTGTCACCATGAACACAGACAGTCCCCTTCTCCCCAACCCTCCCAACCACCCCCCCCAACTAATGTTCAATGTAATCCAATTCTCGAAATTGCACAATGATTAACGCCCATGAATTGTAGAACCCCTCCATCCTTCCCCTCAGTTCAAATTTGACCTTTTTAAGAGTCAAGAATTCCAGCAGATCCCCACACCACGCCAGGGCACAAGGTGGAGAGGTTGATCTCCATCTCAACAGGATACGTCTCCGGGCAATCAACGAGGCGAAGGCTGCAACATCTGCCTCCGTACCTGTTTCCAACCCCAGCTGGTCTGACACCCCGAATATGGCCTCCCGAGGGCCCGGGTTCAGTTTCACGTGCATCTCTTTAGCGGTTACCCTAAAAACCTCCTTCCAGTAATCCTCCAGCTTTGGACAAGACCTAAACATATGAACGTTTTGTTCCCGCAATGTTCACACTCATCTTCTACCCCCTCAAAGAGCCGACTCATCCTCGCCCTTGTGAGGTGTGCGCTATATACCACCTTCAGCTGTATCAGCCCCAACCTCGCACATGAGGTGGAGGCGTTCACTCTCCGGAGCACCTCACACCAGACCCCCTCCTCCATACTCTATTCAAACTCTTCCTCCCACTTTGCCTTGATCCCATCCAGCAGTGTCTTCGCCTCTTCCAAATTAGCCCCATAAACCGCCGACCCTACCCCCTTCTCCAGTCCCCCTGTCGTCAGCATCTCCTCCAGCATTGTGGAGGCCGGCTCTACCGGGGAGCTCTGGCAAAGTCTCGAACCGGCATGTACCTAAATATTGCCTCCTGCTCCAGCCCATACTTTGCTCCCAGCTCCTTCAATCCTGCAAACCGACCCCCAAGAAACAAATCTTTTAGTGTCCTAATTCCTTTCTCCTTCCATCTCCAAAAATTTCCATCGCACTTTTCTGGCTCAAATCTATGGTTCCCCGAATTGGCATTCCCCTTGACCCTGCCCCAACCCGAAATGCTTGCGAAACTGCCTCCAAGTTCTCAACGAAGCTATGACTACCAAATTCCATGAGTATTTCCCGGGGCCACCGGGAGCGGCATTGTTGCTAGCGCCTTCAACCCCGACCCCCTACACAAATTCTCCTCCATTTTGACCCACTGGGTGTCAACTCCTCTGACCCAGCTCTGTATCTTCTTCACATTCGCCGCCCAGTAATAATACAGCAGGTTCGGAACACCCAAACTCCCTGCCTGCCTTTCTCTCTGTAGTAGCACTTTTCTAAATCTGGCCAACTTCCATCCCCATATGAATGAGGTAATCATCCCTTCAAACTCTCTAAAAAATGCCTTTTACAGGAAAATCGGCAGGCATTGGAAAATAATTCCTCGAAAAAGATGGCGCCGGAGCGAAGCGACCTCTTGCAAGCTGTGCCCAGCGTACCCTCTAATTCTATCTTTTACTCTCGTTCTATGCTTCTAAAACTTCGTTCTAACTCTTTTACATTCTCTAACAATGTCCTAATTTAACTATTTACAGATTTAGTGATCTTTTGGACCCTGGAGACACCTGAAACTGACGACCTGAAATCGATCTGGACCAGCTGACCACGTGTGAGCAGCTGCGGGAGCTGCAGTCCCAGGCCTGGGAATTCCCCTACAGCGGCTGCCAGAGAGCAGGAAAACGCCCGAGAAGCCAGGGCCTGCACTTCACAAGCTCCCAGAGACTGGAAAACACCACAGAAGCCGGGACCTCCACTCTGCTGCTCTCCAACGACCAGACCAGCATCGCAGCAGCTGCAGCCCTCCACCCCCATCTTCCAACCCCACTGACCCAGAGAGCTGCGACCCCCTGCAGGCCCCAAGCCATCCTTCCACTCCTGCCCTCTACAGTCGCCTCACACTCCTAAAAATCAACTCCCACAGCTTAACAATCACTAATACTGCTCTTTTAAATTTACTTGCAAGTTGAGAGATCCTCCGCCCTCTGAAGGAAGACGCGATCTGGAAAGGATCCTGTGGACCCCAACATATGGACCCGCCCATCGCCTCATCCGCAACCGCGATCCCAGAGACTTCATCCACTTACTGGCCTTCACCCAATCCATGCCGGAGCATGGTCTGGACAAACCGCAGCCCGACAGCAACCCGGAACCTCGACCGCGCAGGACCACCTACTGACGTAGGAACCGCAAGCAAGGCAACAAATCCTCCATCCACACACCGACCAGAGTGAATAACCTCATTGGACACAACTATTCCCTTAACTGCATAATCTCACTGTCTCCCAGGCTTGGAAAGAAGCAGTCACTCCAGGAAGCATGGAAAACGGTGCTATGTCTTTTCGTCCGACGTCATTTCGTCCAACGACACTTCGTCCACGTCTTTTAGTCCAACGTCTTTTTGTCCGCTCGTCTTTTGGTCCAACGTCATTTTGTCCGGTGATTTTTTTCGTCAAAGAATTTTTGTGACTTTTTACGTGTTTTTGTCGGATGATTTTCTTGGTCAAAGAATTTTTGTGACTTTTTGAGTGTTTTTGTCTAATGATTTTTTTTGTCAAAGAATTTTTGTGACTTTTTACGTGTTTTTGTCGGATGATTTTTTTTGTCAAAGACTTTTTTAGTAGCATAGTAATTTAGCATGACCAAACTTGCTTAGTAGCACTCCACTCCACTTTAACTTTTGTAAATAGAAATCTTCTCAAATGCACATAATATACAATAAAGGATCTTTATTACCAGCCTCTTTCCTTTAACGAGCCTCGTTAAAGGATAGTTATTATCGTTCTCTCCCCTTTAACGAGCCTCGTTAAAGGATAGATATTATCGGTCTCTTTCCTAATCCCGAATTCGCCCATCCAGAAATGGCAAAGTTCAGGGAAGGGCTAATAATAGGCAAAAAGGCTCAAATTCTTCGGGGAGATCAGTCGACGTCATGTACGCGATACAAGAAAATAACTGAACGCCTCAAAAGATTGGTCGTTGAATATGTTCCTACAGCGAAAATTGATTTCTTGAGGAATGTTGCTCACAATTTACATCAATTTTAAGTAATTTCGGGAATTCATCCTTAGTAAACTTTTAGATCTTTTTAAATGCATTTTTAGATTTTTTAACTTTTTAACTGCATTTTTCAGCTTGCATTTTACTTGCATTTCATCAATTACTTGCATTTTAGCAATTAAATTCACTTGCTGTATTGTGCCTGCTTTCTATCAATTAAATGCTTTTATACGGAGTTGATTTGTAATTGGTTAATTGGACGAAGTGACGTTGGACCAAAAGACGGGCGGACAAAAAGATGTTGGACCAAAAGACGTGGACGAAGTGTCGTTGGACGAAATGACGTCGGACGAAAAGACGCGACATGTGGAAAACGGGCGGGCCTGCAGGTGAGAGTCAAACAACGCAGCCCCATTGCCCCTCTGCCTAGCTAACTCCTAGCTAATGTCCAATCTCTATAAAACAAGCTAGAGGAACTTAAAGCCAGACTCACTTTTCAAAGAGAACTAAGGGACTGCTCTGTGCTCTGTTTCACGGCGACATGGCTCACTCCTGCTTCGCCGGACTGTGCCATACAACCAGAGGGCTTCTCAATCCACCAAAAGGACCGTATGGCGGCCTCAGGCAAGGCGAGGGGAGGTGGGATCTGCTTCCAAATCAACACATTCTGGTGCCTAGATGTAGCAACACTGGCTGGTTTCTGCTTCCCAGACCTAGAATACCTGATGCTAAAATACCACCCCTACTACCTTCTCCGGGAGTTCAGCTCCATTATACTGACGGCAATTTACATCCCACCCCATGCGAACGTGAAAGTCGCACTGGACAAAATATTCACCACCACAAATAGCCTTGAAACGAAACATCCCGAGGCCTTGTTCCTTTCCTTGAAAGGAAACATCCCGAGGCCTTGTTCATTGTAGCTGGGTACTTCAATCAGGCCAAGCTCAAGAGCGGACTACCAAGTTACCACCAACACGTCACCTGTTCCACCAGAGGCCCAAACATCCTGGACCACAGCAACACAAATATCAAACATGCCTACCGCTCTACCGCCACCCACTCTTTGGCAAATCTGACCACAAGGCTGTGCTCCTGCTCCCGGCTTATAAGCAAAAACTGAAGCGGGAGAATCCGTCAAAGAAAGTCGTGCATTGTTGGTCTGAGGAATCGGATGATCTCCTCCGGGACTGCTTAGAGTTAGTGATTGGTCAGTATTTAAAAACTCTGTGACCAGCCTGAGCGAGTATGTCACTACAGTAACTGACTTCATTAGTAAGTGTGTAGAAGACTGTGTGCCAAAGAAGCAAATCCACCTGTTTCCCAACCGGAAACCCTGGATGAACAGGGATATCCACTGCTTGCTGAAGTCTAGGTCTGAGGCGTTCAAGTCAGAGACCCTGACCTCTACAAGAAAGCCAGATATGATCTAAAGAAATCCATCAAAGATGCCAAAAGACAGCACCGGACCAAGCTCGAGTCCTAGGCTAGCCACACGGACCCCCGCCGTCTATGGCAAGGTCTGCAAGACATAACGGGCTACAAGATAAAGGCATGTAAAATCATCGGCTCCAATGCACCCCTCCCTGATGAGCTCAACGCATTCTATGCCAGCTTTGAGCAAGAGGTCAGCGAGAGCGAGCCCTCCACCCCAGAAGCCACACATGAACTTGTATCTGAGGTCACCATTGCAGGTGTCAGAGCAGCCTTCTCGAAGGTCAACCCATGGAAAGCCACTGGGCCGGATGGGGTACCCGGACGAGCACTCAGGTCTTGTGCGGATCAACTGGCGGGGATATTCGCAGACATCTTCAACCTCTCTTTACAACAATCTGAGGTCCCTATCTGCTTCAAGAAGACGACCATCATCCCTGGACCAAAAAAAAGCCAAGCAGCGTGCCTTAATGACTATCGTCCAGTGGCTCTGACATCCATCATCATGAAGTGCTTCGAAAGGTTAGTCATGGCACGAATAAACTCCAGCCTCCCGGATTGCCTTGATCCACTACAGTTCACCTGCCGCTGCAACACGTCCACAGCAGACGCCATCTCCATGGCCCTGCACTCTACCCTGGAACACCTAGATAACCTAGGTATAATGACAAGACAGGGTACAGGAATGAGATAGAGAATCTGGTGAACTGGTGCAACGACAATAATCTCTCCCTCAATGTCAACAAAATGAAGGAGATTGTCATCGACTTCAGGAAGAGTAGTGGAGAACATGCCCCTGTCTACATCAATGGGAATGAAGTAGAAAGGGTCGGGAGCATCAAGTGTTTAGATGTACAGATCACCAACAACCTGCCCTGGTCCCATGCCAACACTATGGGCAGCACGGTAGCACAAGTGGATAGCACTGTGGCTTCACAGCGCCAAGGTCCCAGGTTCGATTCTCCGCTGGGTCACTGTCTGTGCGGAATTTGCACGTTCTCCCCGTGTCTGCGTGGGTTTCCTCTGGATGCTCTGGTTTCCTCCCACAGTCCAAAGACGTGCAGGTTAGGTGGATTGGCTATGATAAATTGCCCTTAGTGACCAAAAAGATTGGGAGGGGTTATTGGGTTATGGGGATAGGGTGGAAGTGAGGGCTTAATGTGGGTTGGTGCAGACTCGATGGGCCGAATGGCTTCCTTCTGCACTGTATATTCTATGTCTATGTCTATAGTTAAGAAAGCCCACCACCAACTCTATTTTCTCAGAAGACGAAAGAAATCTGGCATGTCAGCTACGACCCGAACCAACTTCTACAGATGCACGCATTCTTTCTGGTTGTATCACAGCTTGGTATGGAGCCTGCTCTGCCCAAGACTGCAGGAAACTACAAAAGGTCGTAAATATAGCCTAGTCCATCACGCAAACCAGCCTCTCATTCATTGACTCTATCTATAATTCCCGCTGCCTCAGAAAGGCAGCCAGCATAATTAAGGACCCCACGCACCACGGACATACTCTCTTCCACCTTCTTCCATCAGGAAAAAGATACCAAAGTTTGAGGTCACGTACCAACCGACTGAAGAACAGCTTCTTCCCTATTGCCATCAGACTTTTGAATAGACCTACCTCGTATTAAGTTGATCTTTTCTCTAACCTTGCTATAACTGTAACATTATATTCTGCAGTCCCTCCTTCCTTCCCTATGTATGGTATGCATTGTTTGTACAGCATATAAGGAACAATACTTTTCACTGTATACTAATACATGTGACAATAATAAATCAAATCAAAAAATAAACAGAAATTGCGGCAACACTTTCATTTTAACCGCCTGTACCCGACCTGCCAGTGACAGAGGGAGACCATCCCACCTCGCCAGATCGGCTTTCACCCTCCCCACCAAACTAGAAATGTTGTACCTACGGAGCCTTCCCCACTCCCAAGCAACCTGCACCCCCAGGTATCTAAGTGAGTCCCTGCCCTACGGAATGGCAGCCCCCCCCACCCCTGCCTCCACCCCTGACCGAGATACCACAAAATATTCACTCTTGTCCAGATTTTGACATACTCGGTTCCGACACGTATAATAACAAGTCATCGGCATATAAGGACACCCTATGCTCTGTCCCCCACCCCCCGCACTATCCCTTTCCAAACCCCCGAACTTCTTTAAAAAACATTTTTTTATAAATATAGAGTACCCTATTCATTTTTTTCAATTAAGGGGCAATTTAGCAAAGCCAATCCACCAATCCTGCACATGTTTGGGTTGTGGGGGCGAAACCCACGCAGACACGGGGAGAATGTGCAAATTCCACACGGACTGTGACCCAGAGCCGGGATCAAACCTGGGACCTCGGCGCCGTGAGGCAGCAGGGCTAACCCACTGTGCCACCCTGTTGCCCACACCCCCAAACTTATTGGCGCGATGGCCAATGTCTCAATAACGAGTGCAAACAGCAGGGGGTCATAGGATATCCCTGCCTAGTTCCACGGTGGAGAGAAAAGTATTCCGAGCTGATGTTATTTGTGCGGAACCCCACCCCCGGCTCCTTATACAGTAACTTTACCCATTCCACAAATCTTGGTCCAATTTCGGAGGGTTGGTTCTGACCCGATGGACATAATGGCCTCCTTCTGCGCTGCGGGGATTCAGTGGAAATGACTAAAACACGCCACAGAGGGCTGGAAAATCAAGGCCCAAGTATTAAGCGTCAGGGTATGATTTCCCCGCAATGGTCCCTGAATCTGAATCATATGATCAATGGAAAGGTCCTGTTGACACATCAACACAGATAATGTCCTTCGGGGCAACACGGTAGCATAGTGGTTAGCATCAATGCTTCACAGCTCCAGGGTCCCAGGTTCGGTTCCCGGCTGGGTCACTGTCTGTGCGGAGTCTGCACGTCCTCCCCGTGTGTGCGTGGGTTTCCTCCGGGTGCTCCGGTTTCCTCCCACAGTCCAAAGATGTGCGGGTTAGGTGGATTGGCCATGCTAAATTGCCCGTAGTGTCCTAAAAAGTAAGGTTAAGGGGGAGTTGTTGGGTTACGGGTATAGGGTGGATACGTGAGTTTGAGTAGGGTGATCATTGCTCGGCACAACATCGAGGGCCGAAGGGCCTGTTCTGTGCTGTACTGTTCTATGTAATCTATGTAAAAGGATAAACAAGGTACGATCTGAGCACTGTCACTTCCTGATAAAAGGATGTCATTTTGGGATCTAGGAACCAGTCAATTGGACTCTGAAGGCAGTTTGGATAGTCTATTAAAACATATGGCTAAAGTTTATAAGAAATACTTGGAATTTCCTAATTCAGTCCTTGCTTACAAATAGTTGGATTTTGTTGAAATTTCCGCTGTAGATCAGGTCCTGATCGTGACTGAGGTCTGATTCTCAGAAAGAGACACATTGGAGCATATGTCTGAAGCTTTAAAAAAGATTCCTGGGAAAACCGTCAATTCCAGTGGTCTATACGGCACAAATGGGACATTTGCTGGTCCTGCAGAAGATGGAGGACTCATGGTCAAGGCCTTTTGAGTTTCATCGTAGAGACTCAAAACAATAACTCTGATGTTCTCTCTCCATGGAAGCTGCCAGACTTACTGAGGTTATCCAGCATATTCTGCTTTTATTTCAGATTTTCGGCACCTTCAATATTTTGATTTTATTCAGATTTGGGGATGTCAACACATTAAAGTCACAGAAAAGAATGGTGATTCCATGCGGAATAGCTGGGATGAGACACTTGATTATTACCCAGTGAATACCCTTGCTGCACAGCAAGTCATCCACGAAAAAATCACAGATGAAATTGAGCATGGAATAGAATGAAGCAATTGTCTTTATAGGAATTAATCGATTTACAATTTACCCAATCATGACATAGTTGCATTCCCAGGAATTCGATCAGAATGTTAAAGAAGTGTTAATGACATCAGACAATAGGAATTCGCTAGAAAAGAAATTGTCTTCCAGTAGCATCAACAGTTTGCTCATCCCTCTTGTCACAGATTAAAAATCCTAACTAAAGGATGCAGGGGTACATTAAGCTGATGGAAGAGATTTGTGAAAAATGCGATGGATTCAGAAAATATTGGTGAAGACCATCACTGCCTATTGCAAATCTTCCATTTATTTTAATAAGAAAGTGGCTATGGATTTGAAGGTGTGGGTCAAGGACAGCAGAATTCTCATTTTACTTTTCACTGGCATGCCAACAATATTGTGGGGTGGCACGTCAGAACAGTGGTTAGCACTGTTGCTGCACAGCTCCAGGGCCCCAGGTTCAATTCCCGACTTGGGTCACAATCTGTGCGGAGTCTGCATGTTCTCTCCGTGTGTGCGTGGGTTTCCTCTGGGTGCTCTGGTTTCCTCACATAGTCCAAAGATGTGCAGGTTAAGTGGATTGGCCATGCTAAATTGTTCCCTAGTGTCCAAAAAGGTTCGGTGGGGTTACTGGGTTACAGGGATAGGGTGGAGTCGGCTTAAGTAGGGTGCTCTTTCCAAGCACCGGTGAAGGCTCAAAGGGCCGAATAGCCTGTAAAATCTATGATTCCATGATTCTATGAACATTCAGGCTGTCTACAGTAATAAATGGTGAAGACAATAGAGTGATTGTGAATCAGATCATGGAAAAATGGATTGGGACCGGACTAGGAGCTAAATTCCTGACTGGTATGACTAGGGGTGGGAATTTGCCAATGATTAATTTAGAGAGATGCACATTGTATCTTTTTATTCATGAAAAGTCCAATGGGATGAAGCACACTTGGACTGTGCCCTTCCATCCGTCTTCTAATGACTTGGCAGTCCAAAATTTCACTCAATGCCAAACTGTGTTGGTTCCTTTTCAACTACAGGGCCATACCAGATGTGATGACCGGGGTTGTGTCAGTGGAATTGCTGATGGGCCAATGCCTCTGGATCAGACTCAGTCTATTGTTTCCTAACCTAAGTAGGAAAGTGGAGTCAAAACA
This sequence comes from Scyliorhinus canicula, assembly GCF_902713615.1. Lineage (NCBI taxonomy): Eukaryota > Metazoa > Chordata > Chondrichthyes > Carcharhiniformes > Scyliorhinidae > Scyliorhinus > Scyliorhinus canicula. The sequence goes on along the minus strand of NC_052161.1, from coordinate 93,906,305 downwards.
GAAGGCTCTCAAAGAGAAAGATGAAACTCGATGACCCAATCAGACTTTCAGACCTGAAGATAGATACCATTTATATTCACAATTTCGGAGATGGGTCCCCTTGGATCCCGGGAGTGGTCATTGAGAAGATGAGCCCTGTGTCATATCAGGTCAAGATCAGGAAGAGGACCATAAAAAAGCATGTTACCCAGCTTCTGGGCAGGCAACCCTCGACTGCAGAAACTACTCTGGGAAGAGTGCTGCCTTCAATGTCCTTGGAACCGACCACTGGGTAAGGGACTAAAACCATGGTACACCCAAGGGTCCTCCCCAGGAGGTTGAAGACTCAGGCTCCAAAATGGAAACTGAGTTGAGTGTACCCATAGCCGGAAGTAGACATTGAGTTGAACCCCCAACAGTGGCTCTTTGTGCTCAGCGAGGAAGCAACGTTCTCCCCCGTCCACCTTATGCCCCCAGATCCAACTCCACTGACGATGAACTCAGGGCAAAGTGGTGAATGAGGCCACATGGTCGTGGGAGCGAAGGGAAGGATCTAGACTTGGGTGGGGGGAAGAATGTGATATCCCTGACACGGATCATGAAGGGTCACTGATTGACCTCCCCGTGGGGCTCATGCTATAGGCGTGGAGGCCCATCCAGCTGGGAATCATTTTTGACCCTTTTAAATACCGTCCCAGACCCGGACTGAGAGTTCCTGGCAGTCCCGGGCTATGACACTATTGTTGTTTGCCGTGGGTGTGGCTTTACTTTTTAGTTAAAATAAATTTGATTTCACGTTTATCTTCATGTCTCCTGACACAGGAAGTAGTTGGAGTATAGTCTCGATGTGCCTAAGAGAAAATAAGACAAGCATTTGAGAGGGAAGCTGGATAGTTACTGTGGTAAGTTTAGATGAGAACAGATGGCAGAAGGCTGGAGTCAGCATGGTCTAGTCGGGCTCAATAGCCCATTCCAGTGCTGTACACCCTTTCCTATATAATTCTAATCTCTCGCCCACTCCAAAGCAACCATCAAAAATCACCCTCTTCCTACTGCACCTTCCCATGCAATTGCAGCAGATGTTACACCTGCCCCTTTACCTCCTCTCTGCTCATCATCCAGGGCCTAAACAGTCTTTTCAATTGAGGCAGTGCTTCACATGCACCTCCTTCAATCTGCTCTATTGCATTTGCTGCTCCCAATATGGTCTACTCTGCACTGGGGGGAATATGATATGGAGATGCCGGTGTTGGACTGGGGTGGGCCCAGCAAAAAGTCTTACAACACCAGGTTAAAGTCCAACAGGTTTGTTTGGAATCATTAGCGTTCGGAGCGTAGCTCCTTCATCAGGACCTGCTTGTGACAGTTCAAATAGCACATTAGACTGGGATGTTTACAGCAATCGTCCAGATACAACAGTTAAAAGAACAACCTGAAGAATTATAGCAGCCAGCAAGACAGAAATTAAAAAGGGAAATGAGGGTCAGACCAGGATTAAAAGAGGTCCTTTACCGTAAGCAGGCCCCAGACCTTCCTATCGCTTGCCATTTCAACTCACCATCCTACTCTCATGCCCATATGTCCATCATTGGCCAGCTTCAAAGTTCCAGTGAAGCCCAGCGCAAACTGGAGGAATAGCACCTCATCTTCCGATTAGGCACGTCACAGCTTTCCTGACCTAACATTGATTTCAACAACTTCAGAATGTGAACTCTCTCCTCCACCTTCACCCCATTTTTATTTCTATCATTTATTTTCATTTCCTCCATTGACCTGGTTTTCCATCGCCATTGTCCCCCCTCCCCCACCCAATCCCCTTGGGCCATCTGTTCCCTGTTCCTAGTTGTCCTTTGACACACTGCTTACCTTTGTTCTGCCATTAACCCATTCTGATCTTAATGTGCCACTATCAGCATCCTTCTTAGCCTTGCTCACCACCATTTACATTCCCTTTGCCTTTCTATCCATGACATCTTTGTCAATATCCACTTATTGCTAACCATCTATCCAACCGCACTGCTCCATTACACCCTCCACCCCCGACAACAGTATAAATCTGACCCTATTTCCAGTTCTCTCCAGTGTTGACAAAGAGTCATCCAGACTCGCAACATTCTCTCTCCAGAAATGCTGTTCGACCTTCTGAGGTTTTCCACTATTTTCTGTTTTTGTATCAAAAAGCAATGATGTATGTATACTGGTCTAGCCAAATGCCAAGCTTTAAATTGGTTGAGGATAATCTGGTGATTTTGACAAAATTCTGTGGCAACTATCTCCGTATTGATTCCCCTCTCCCAGAGAGTAATCTCCCATTCAGACGAAGGCTTAATTATTTCTAATATTAATTCCAGAAAAGAGATATCTGGGACCCATTCCCCACTGTCCTGGAATGTAGGGTACTCTGTTCGGAACAATGTGAACAATGTGGTTAGCACGGCTGTCTCATAGTGCCAGGGACTGGGGTTCAATTCCAACCTCGGGTGACTGTGCGGAGTTTGCACTGTCTGCGTGGATTTCCTCCGAGTGCTCCGGTTTCCTCCCACAGTCCAATGATGGGCAGGTTAGGTGGATTGATCATGTTAAAATTGCCCCTTAGTGCCCAAGAGGTTAGGTGGGGTTACGGGGGTAGGGCAGGGTGTGGGCCAAGGTAGGGTGATCTTTCAGAGGGTTGGTGCAGACTCAATGGGCTGAATAGCCTCCTTCTATGATTCTATGAAATAGTTTGCTGCAAAATTAACTATAATGCTATTTGATTTAAACAGCGCAAGGAGTAAAATGATTCTGCAAGTTTAAGCTATATCTTAATCATCCTTTTATTTTGCTGCAAATTGTGACTCATTATTACATTCAGAGGCAGAGATAAACATGTCTCACTTTGCCCAGCGTTGAATGTATTGACGCCTCCAATTCTCAAGGGAACTGGGATGGCAGCAAAATTCCATGATATCATTGACACCACATGAGAACAATCATGCCAAGGTGTTGCACAGTCAGTGCACACCAGCAAAAATGCCTGCCAGCTCCCATGCAGCACATCAAACATCTTTAGAATACACCTAACCCTTTCCTGACCATCCAGAGATGAAATAATGGATAGAACAATGTTTGTTCGATGCTGAAAGGCAGCTAAACAATAGGCTGACCAGCATGTTAAGCTCAAATAATGTTCAAAAATAGGTTGGCCCAGAAATTCTACAGCGTATACCCATTTTTCAGGTGCTGAATGGGCTTCCGGTTCCAATATGCCGTGCAAAAAAATACATTCTCACAATGAGCAGAACTGCATTGCCCACCACACTGGCTTATCCAAAAACATTGACATTCAGGTGTGCAACAGAAGCTGATGGAAATATCTGTCTGTTTGCAACATGAAACAGTAGACCCGAGATACTGGGATCAATGAATTGTTGTGATGTGACCTTTAAGGAGCCATACCTAAAACTGATGTCACCACAACCCAACATGAGACCGGATGTGAGATCCTCCCATATCTCTGAGGCAATCCTAAGGGTCAGATGTGTTTTCATTTCATCCCAGTTACCATTATCTATAAATCTTATCTTTTAAAGTATTATCTTTAAATAAAGAACCTGCATTATTATTTTACCAATCCTTGTCGTATATTTGGTATGTTTGTGATCAGAGACTCATAGAATCCCCACAATGCAGAAGGAGGCCATTCAGCCCATCGAGTCTGCACCAACCCTCAGAAAGAGCACATTAACCTCAGCCCACTCCCCTGCCCCATCCCATAACCCCCGCTACCCCACTTAACATTTGGACGCCAAGGGGCAATTTATCATGGCCAATCCTCCTAACCTGCATATCTTTGGAGTGTGGGAGGAAACTGGAGCACCCAGAGGAATCCCGCACAAAAGCAAGGAGAACGTGCAACCTCCATACAAAGTCACCTGAGGTCGGAATCGAACCTGGGTCTGTGGCACTGTGATGCAGCAGTGATAACCACTGTGCAACATGCCGCCCATGATAAATCAAAACCAAGGACGTTTTCTCTAATACTCTACTTTCCCATGATAATAAGGTTCTGTTCCCCTGAAGCTGGACACTTCCCCCACCATGCGTTTGGAATTGTTTTAAAACCGTACTGCGAATCGAGGCAGTATTGTTTTCTTTTAATAAACATTTTATTGAGGTATTTTTGGTTTTACAACAACGACAAAATAAACAATGTACATGAGTCTATAAACATAGTGCAAAAAGCTTGCTTCCTCCCTTACAGGTCCCACCTTTATTAACCCCCTACTCAAGCTAAACTAATTCCACCCCCTTCTGCTGACGATTAATTTTCTGCAAAGAAGTCGATGAACGGTTGCCACCTCCGGGCGGACCCGAACATTGACCCTCTCATGGCGAACTTGATTTTCTCCAAACAGAGAAAGCTAGCCATGTCAGATAGCTAGGTCTGCGACTTCGGGGCTTTGAGTCCCTCCAAGCGAATAATATCCATCTACGGGCTACCAGGGAAGCAAAGGCCAGAATGTCTGCCTCTTTCTCCACCTGGTTTCCCGGATCTTCCGACACCCCGAAAATTGCCACCTCCAGACTCGGTGCCACCCTTGGTTTTAACTTTGTGGACATGACATCTGCAAACACCTGCCAGAATCCCCTGAGCTTTGGGCATGTCCAAGACATGCGGACGTGGTTAGCTGTCCCCCCCCCCTCCCCTCCCCCGCACACCTTGCGCACCTATCTTCTACCCCAAAGAACCTGCTCATCCGGGCCACTGTCATGTGAGCTCGGTGAATGACCTCAAACTGTATCAGGCTGAGCTTGGCGCATGTTGTGAACGCATTAACTCTACTCAACGCATCCGCCCAGAGACCATCCTCTGTCTTTCCTCCTAACTCCTTGATGAGCCATCAATTGCACGAGAGATGAGTTGCTATACAAAAGTTAGGCTTTAATAAGCTAGAACTTAGCCCTGCAGTTGACTACAATAAAATGGACGACCGCTGGGCGTTCCGACTATTTATACCTCAGTATGGAGGCGTGGTTAACTCAGCCTCTCGACCAATCGGAGAGCCGTCACATGACTGGTCTCAACCAATCGGTCGAGAGGCACATGACCGACCAGGGCCAATGGTAAGCCGGTGTTCTGCACCAATGGCAGACAGCTATGCAAATCATACCACCACACTCCTCTTCCCATTTGCGCTTCAGCTCCTCAGTCTGCATGTCCTCTGACCCCATGAGTTCCTTATAGATGTCAGAGATCTTCCCTTCTCCCACCACCACTCTGGAAACTACCCTGTCCTGTATCCCCCTTGGTGGTAGGAGCTGGAAGGTTGAGACCTGCCTACGTAGGAAGTCCCGCACCTGCAGGTACCTGAATTTGTTTCCCCTCGCCAATCCAGATTTCTCCTCCAGCTTCCTCAAGCTAGGAAACTCCCCTCTATAAACATATCCCCCATCCTCTCAATTCCTGCCCTCTGCCAAAACCCCCGTCCATCTTTCCCGGGGCATACCGGTGATTATTACAAATTGGAGACCAGACTGATGCTCCCTTCCCTCCCACGTGTTTCCTTCATTGCCCCCAGACTCTCAGGGCTGCCACTACCACGGGGCTGGTGGAGTACCGTGCCAGCGGGAATGGCAGAGGCGCCGTTACCAATGCCCCCAAGCTGTTGCCCTTACATGAAGCCGCCTCCACAAGCTCTCATGCCGACCCTCCCCCCACCACCCACTTCCTGATCATGGCTATATTCGCCGCTCAATAATAATTACTGAAGTTTGTCAGCGCCAGCCCGCCCTCTCCCCGACTCTGCTCCAGCATCTCCTTTTTTACTCGCGGGGTCTTACCCGCCCATACAAAGCCAGTGATAACTTTGTGAAACCTTATAAAAAAGGACCGCTGAAAAAAGATGGGGAGACACTGGAACACAAACAAGAATATCAGAAGGACCGTCATCTTCACCGTCTGGACCCTCCCAGCTAATGACAACGAGAGCGCGTCCCACCTTCAGAAATCATCCTTCATTTGGTCTACTAGTTGGGCCAGATTAAGTTTGTGCAACCGTTCCTATTCCCGCGCGCCACTTTGATGCATAAATACCTAAAGCTTCCCCCTACTACTTTAAACGGCAGTTCCCCTAGTCGCCTCTCCTGTCCCCTTGACTGGATTGCAAACATCTCGCTTTTCCCCATATTTAATTTGTACCCCGTAAACCGGCCAAATTCCACCAGAATCCTCATGATTTCTTCCATCCCCTCTACTGGGTCCGATACATACAGGAGCAGGTCGTTTACGTAAAGCGAGACTCTGTGTTCCACTCCCCCCCCCCCCCACCCCCACCCCCCCCCCCCCCCCCCCCACCCCCCCCCCCCCCCCCCCCGGATCAGCCCCTTGAGGCTCTTAGTGCAATTGCCAAGGTCTCTTTCGCTAACGCGAACAACAATGGGGAGAGGGGGCATCCCTGTCTCGTCCCCCGATGTAGCCTAAAATAGTCCGATGTTGTCCTATTCGTCCGTACGCTCGCCACAGGAGCCTGATACAGCAACCTGACCCAGTCAATAAAGCCCCACCCAAATCCAAACCATCCCAGTACTTCCCACAGATATTTCCATTCTACTCAATCAAAAGCCTTCTCTGCGTCCATTGCGACCACTACCTCCACCTCCCTGCCTTCTAGGGGCATCATGATCACATTTAGCAACCTTCTTACATTGGCCACCAACTGCCTTCCCTTAACGAACCCTGTCTGGTCCTCCCCAACCATGTCCGGAACGCAGTCTTCAATCCTAGAGGACAATATTGTGGCCAGCAGTTTGGCATCCACATTCAATAGGGATATCGGCCTGTAGGACCCACACAACTCTGGATCCTTGTCCCGCTTCAGGATCAGCGAGATCGTGGCCTGTGACATCGTCGGGGGAAGCACCCCTCTCTCCCTAGCTTAATTCAATGTCCTCATCAACAGCGGCCCCAATATCCCAGAGAAAGTTTTATAGAACTCCACTGGGTACCCATCCGGCCCTAGGGCTTTACCTGACTGCATGGCTTTCAGCCCCTCCGCTATCTCTTCGATCCCGATCGGGGTCCCCAGCCCTTCTACCAGCTCCCCGTCCATCTTCGGGAAATTCAGCCCCCCTATGAAGTGCTTCTGGCCCAGGAGGGGGTTCCGATCCGTACAGCCTACTATAAAACTCCTTAAACACCTTATTCACCCCTGCCGACTCTCCCACCAGGTTCCCGTCTCCATCCTTCACTTTTCCTATCTCCCTGGCTGCCTCCCTCTTTCTAAGCTGCTGTGCAAGCATTCTGCTGGCCTTCATGCTCATAAATCTCACCCTTCACCTTTCTCAGCTGCTCTATCGCCCTGCCTGTGGTTGCCAAGCCAAACTCCACCTGCAGCCTCCGCCGTTCCTTTAAAAGCCCTGCCTCTGGGGTCTCTGCATACCTCCTGTTGACCTGTAGTATCTCCTTAACCAGTCGGTCCACCTCTGCCCTGTCTACCTTCTTCCTGTGGACCCGTATCGAGATCAGCTCCCCTCTAACCACCGCCTTCAATGCCTCCCAGACCACCGTTGCCGAAATTCCCCCTGTGCCATTGACCTCCAGGTAGTTCTGAATACATTTCCTCACCCACCCGCACATCTCTTTGTCTGCTAAAAGTCCCACGTCTAGCCTCCAGTGTGGGTGCTGGTTACTGTCTTTACTAACCTGTAGGACAGCCCAGTGCGGGGCATGGTCTGAGATTGTGACCACCGCGTATCCCGTGTCCACCACCCCCATCAGTACAGCCCTGCTCAGAATAAAGAAATCGACTTCCGGTGGCGGCAATGAGGAGCTAAGCCGCACATTCGGCGGCTCCCGCTTAGAACGGACTTTGGGGCTCTTTTCAGGGCCCCCAATGGAGCTGTGGCGGCAAATCCCGACGTGGGAAGAGGTCAGGAGTCGACCCCAACGGTCCTATGGTCCGGACCAGGAGTGGGGTAAGGAGAAAACCGGAGAAAGCTCCCCTGAAAAAGCGGGGGAAGGAAGACAAAATGGCGGCCAGCGGAGGCCTTGAGGAGCTGAGGCAGTGGGTTCAGGAGCAGCAGGCGGCTCTGCTGCGCTGCTTCCAGGAGCTTAAGTTGGAGCTGCTGGAGTCGCTGAAGGTAACCAACAGGGAGCTGATGGAGACCCAGACAGCCCAGGGGGCTGTGATCCGGGATCTGCAGCAGCAGGCCTCCGAAAGGGAGGATGAGGTCGTGGCCGTGGCGGGGAAGGTGGAGATGCACGAGGTGCTCCATAAAAGATGGCAGGAGCGGTTCGAGGAGCTGGACAACCGGTCGGGGAGGAAAGATATGCAGATCCTGGGCCTCACGGAGGGGCTGGAGGGGTCGGACCTAGCGGCCTATGTGGTGACTATGTTAAACTCGCTGATGGGGGCTGGGTCCTTCCAGGGGCCCCTGGAGTTAGAGGGGGCCCACAGAATTCTGGCTAGGAGGCCCAAGCCGAACGGGCCGCCGCGGGCGGTGTTGGTGCGGTTTCATCGGTTCGTGGATCGTGAGTGCGTGCTCCGGTGGGCCAAGAAGGAGCGGAGCAGCAAGTGGGAGAACACGGAGGTGCGGATCTTCCAGGACTGGAGTGTGGAGGTGGCGAGGCGGAGGGCCGGGTTTAACCGGATGAAGGCGGTGCTCCATAGACGGAGCGTGAACTTCGGCATGTTGCAGCCGGCGCGTCTGTGGGTCACCTATAAGGATCGGCACCATTATTTTGAGTCCCCGGAGGAGGCGTGGGCCTTTGTGCAGGCCGAGAAACTGGACTCAAACTGAGGGTCTAAGGTGGAGGATGCTGTATAATATTGTATTTGTATTTGCCTGGTTTAATGTAAGATGTGGGTTGGCCTTAGGGTGGGTGGGGTGATGTCGATTTGTCTTTTCTATATGGGTTTTTCTGTAGGGGTCTGGTGGACGGGATCGGGCAGAGGGGTAAACGGGGAGTTCGGGGAGCTGGTGGGGGGGGACTGACAATGGGAGTAGCCCTGGAGGAGGTGGGGCCGGGCAGGGCGAAAGCGCGGGCTTTCTGCGGGTTTCCCGCGCTGGGAGATGGTGGGGGCGGGGTCGGGGCTGAGAAGCGTGCGTCGTTGCTAGCTGTTTTCTTTTCCCGTGCAAGAGCGGGGGAGGGGGGGGAGGAGGACCCGTTGACGGGGACGATGGAGGAGGGGCAGTCCCACGTGGGGAGGAGTCGGAGGTAGGGCGGGAGTCGCCGGGGTCAGCAGAAGTTAGCTGGCTCACGGGAGTGCTATGGAGGGAGGGGCGCGGCTAGGAGGGGTCCTAGCCTGGGGGGGGCTACTACCGGGTTGCTGCTGAAACGGTCAGGAAGGTGCTGGAGGACGCAGGGGGTGCTGGAGGGGGCGAGTTGCCACCGTGGGAAACTGGCAGAGCGGGGGATGCTGGCCGGTGGTGGGCAAGGGATGGAGTATGGCTAATCGGCAGGGGAGGGGGGCAGGGAGCCCTCTGATCTGGCTGATAACCTGGAATGTGAGGGGGCTGAATGGGCCGGTCAAACGGGCCCAGGTATTTGCGCACCTGAAGGGGCTGAAGGCGGATGTGGCCATGCTCCAGGAGACACACCTGAGAGTGGTGGACCAGGCTCGGCTGAGGAAGGTATGGGTGGGCCAAGCATTTCACTCAGGGCTGGATGAGAAGAGTAGGGGGGTGGCGATCCTGGTGGGGAAGAAGGTGTCGTTTGAGGCGTTAAATGTGGTGGCTGACAGTGGCGGGAGGTATGTGATGGTGAGTGGGAAGTTGCAGGGGGAGCGGGTGGTGTTGGTGAATGTTTACGCCCCAAATTGGGACGATGCGGGGTTTATGCGGCGTATGTTGGGCCGCATTCCGGACCTGGAGGTGGGGGGGGCCTGATCATGGGGTGGGGCTTCAACACGGTACTGGATCCCCCATTGGATCGATCCAATTCCCGGACGGGTAGGAGGCCGGCGGCGGCTAAGGTGCTGAGGGGATTTATGGATCAGATGGGGGGGTGGATCCCTGGAGGTTTGCGAGGCCAAGGGCCAGGGAATACTTGTTTTTCTCCCACGTGCACAAGGCCTACTCGAGGATTAATTTTTTGTCCTGAGCAGGGGGTTGGTGTCGAGGGTGGAGGATGTGGAATACTCCGACATTGCCGTTTCAGATCATGCCCCGCACTGGGTGGACCTCGGGCTGGGGGAAGAGAGGGACCAACGTCTGCTCTGGTGCTTGGAGGTGGGGCTGCTGGCAGACGAGGAGGTGGCCGAGAGGGTTCGGGGGTGTATCGAGAGGTACCTTGAGGCCAATGACAACGGGGAGGTCCGAGTGGGGACGGTCTGGGAGGCATTGAAGGCGGTGATGAGGGGGGAATTGATCTCCATCCAAACCCATAGGGAGAGGGGGGAGCAGAGGACAGAGCAGAGAGACTGATAGGGGAGATGGTGCGGGTGGATAGGAGATATGCGGAGGCTCCAGAGGAGGGATTGCTGGGAGAGAGGCGTAGCCTTCAGGCCAGATTCGACCTATTGACTACCAGAAAGGCGGAAGCTCAGTGGAGGACAGCACAGGGGGCGGTGTATGAGTATGGGGAGAGGGCGAGCAGGATGCTGGCACACCGGCTCCAAGGGCGGGACGCGGCCAGGGAGATTGGGGGAGTGACGGATAGGGCTGGGAAGGTGGTGCGGACGGGAGTAGATGTTAATGGGGTCTTCAGAGACTTCTATGGGGAACTGTACCGGTCGGAGCCCCCGGGGGAGGGGGGTGGAATGGGGCGCTTCTTGGACAAGCTGTGATTCCCGAGGGTGGAGGAGGAGCAGGTGGAGGGACTGGGGGCGCCGATCGAGCTGGAGGAGGTGGTCAAGGGGATAGGGAGCATGCAGTCGGGGAAGGCGCCGGGGCCGGACGGGTTTCCGGCGGAATTTTATAAAAGGTATTTGGACCTGTTGGGCCCCCTGTTGGTCCGGACCTTTAACGAGGCAAGGGAGGGGGGGGGGGGGCTTTGCCCCCAACTATGTCACGGGCGCTGATTTCCTTGATCCTGAAGCGGGACAAGGACCCTCTGCAGTGCGGGTCATATAGACCGATTTCGCTGCTGAACGCCGTTGCTAAGCTGCTGGCAAAGATCCTGGCCACTAGAATAGAGGATTACGTGCTCGGGGTCATTCATGAGGACCAGACGGGGTTTGTGAAGGGAAGGCAGTTGAATACGAACGTGCGAAGGCTCCTCGATGTCATTATGATGCCGGCCATGGAAGGGGAGGCGGAGATAGTGGTGGCATTGGATGCGGAGAAGGCCTTTGATAGGGTTGAGTGGGAGTATTTGTGGGAGGTGTTGGAGAGGTTTGGGTTTGGGGAGGGGTTTATCCGGTGGGTGAGGCTGCTCTACGAGGCCCCGATGGCGAGTGTAGCCACAAACAGGAGGAGGTCGGAGTACTTTCGGCTGTACCGGGGACGAGACAGGGGTGCCCCCTGTCCCCCTTGCTCTTCGCGTTGGCAATTGAGCCCCTGGCCATGGCACTGAGGGAGTCAGGGAACTGGAGGGGCCTGGTGCAGGGTGGGGAGGAGCATCGAGTGTCGCTGTATGCAGACGACCTGTTGCTGTATTAGGCGGACCCGGTGGGGGGGATGCCAGAGGTGATGAGGATTCTTAGTGAATTCGGGGGTTTTCTCGGGGTATAAGTTGAATGTGGGCAAGAGTGAGTTGTTTGTGGTGTATCCGGGGGATCAAGAGGAGGGGATAGGTAGGCTCCCACTGAAGCAGGCAGGGAAGAGCTTCAGGTACCTAGGGGTCCAGGTGGCTTGGAGCTGGGGGACCCTGCACAAGCTCAACCTCACAAGGTTGGTGGAGCAGATGGCGGAGGAGTTTAAGAGGTGGGATATGTTACCGCTGTCACTGGCGGGGAGGGTGCAGTCCGTTAAGATGACGGTGCTCCCGAGGTTTCTGTTCCTGTTCCAGTGCCTCCCCATCCTTATCCCGAAGGCCTTTTTTAGGAGGGTCAACAGGAGTAGCACGGGATTTGTGTGGGCGCATGGGACTCCGAGGGTGAGAAGAGTGTTCCTGGAACGAGGCAGGGATGGGGGGGCTGGCGTTGCCCAACCTCTGTGGGTACTATTGGGCTGCCAACGCAGCGATGGTGCGTAAATGGGTAATGGACGAAGAAGGGGCAGCATGGAAGAGGATGGAGGTGGCGTCATGTGTGGGCACGAGCCTGGAGGCGCTGGTAACGGCGCCGTTGCTGCTCCCTCCAACGAGGTATACCACGAGCCCGGTGGTGGCGGCTACCCTCAAAATTTGGGGGCAATGGAGACGGCACAGGGGAGAAGTGGGGGGCTCGATGGAGGCCCCGATACGGGGGAACCATCGGTTCGTCCCAGGGAGCATTGATGGCGGATTCCTGGGCTGGCACAGGGCAGGGGTTAGGAGGTTGAGGGACCTGTTTGTGGAGGGGAGGTTCGCAGGCTTGGGGGAGATAGAGGGGAAGTTTGGGCTCCCCCGGGGAACATGTTTAGGTACATGCAGGTTAGGGCGTTTGCCAGGCAGCAGGTGGAGGGGTTCCCCTTGCTGCCCCCACGAGGGGTGCGGGATCGGTTGCTCTCGGGAGTGTGGGTTGGAGGAGGGAGGATTTAGGACATATACCGGGTAATGCAGGAGGTAGACGAGGACTCGGTGGAGGAACTGAACGGTAAATGGGAAGAGGAGCTGGGTGAGGAGATTGAGATGGGGACGTGGGCGGATGCCCTGGAGAGAGTGAATTCCTCCTCTTCCTGTGCGAGGCTTAGTCTCATTCAGTTCAAGGTGCTGCATAGGGCCCACATGACTGGGACGAGGATGAGTAGGTTTTTCGGGGGCGGGGACGGGTGTGCTAGGTGCTCGGGGAGCCCAGTGAGCCACGCCCATATGTTTTGGGCGTGCCCAGCGCTGGGGGAGTTTGGGAAGGGGGTAGCAAGGACGGTGTCGAGGGTGGTGGGATCCAGGGTCAAGCCAGGCTGGGGACTCGCAATTTTTGGGGTTGCAGTGGAGCCGGGAGTGCAGGGGGCGAAAGAGGCCGGTGTTCTGGCCTTTGCGTCCCTAGTAGCCCGGCGGAGGATTCTTCTTCAGTGGAAGGATGCGAGGCCCCCAAGCGTGGAGGCCTGGATCAATGATATGGCGGGGTTCATCAAATTGGAGAAGGTGAAATTTGCCCTGAGGGGATCAGTACAAGGGTTCTTTAGGTGGTGGCAGCCTTTCCTGGACTTCCTGACGGAACGGTAGGGAAATAGGCCGGCAGCAGCAGCAACCCGTGGAGGGGGGGGGGGGGGGGGGGGGGGGGGGGGGGGGGGGGGGGGGGGGGAGGGAGGGGAGGTTTGGATCGGCGGTGGAGGGAGAACTGGTACATGGGTGGGGTGTGGGATGTAGCGGGTGTATATCTCTTTCCCTTTGTTGTTGGGTGTTCTTTTGTTTTTTTTTTGTTTTTTCCTTTGTTTGTAGTTGCTTTTGAAGTTGGGTGAGAATTGTTCTTGGGGTGTTACTGTTTTGTTAATAGAGTTGAGTTGTTTATGTTTTGTAAAAATTTCAATAACAAGTATTTTTTTAAAAAAGAATAAAGAAATCAATCCGGGAGTACACTTTATGCACGTGTGAGTAGAAGGAGAACTCCTTCACTCTTGGCTGCACAAATCTCCATGGGTCCAACCCCCCCCCCCCCCCCCCCCCCCCCCCCCCCCCCCCGCTCCATGTACCCTTTTAGCACTTTCACCTTTGCTGGCATCCTGCCCGTTTTTGAGCTTGACCAGTCTAAAGCAGGGTCAATAACTGTGTTGAGGTCCCCTCCCATGACCAGCTTATGCGAATCCAGGTCCGGTATCTTCTCCAGCATCCTCTTTATAAACTCCACGTCATTCCAGTTTGGCGCGTATACATTTACTTGTCCCACATGCACCCCCTCCAATTTCCCACTGACCATAATGTACCGGCCTCCCACGTCCAAAACTATTCTGCCCCCCGCAAACACCACTCACTTGTTGATCACGATTGCGACCCATCTGGTCTTCGAGTCCAGTCCCGAGTGAAAAACCTGTCCAACCCAACCTTTCCTTAATCTAATCTGGTCAGCTACTCTAAGGTGCGTCTCCTGCAGCATTACCACGTCTGCCTTCAGTCCTCTCAAATGCACAAATACGCGTGCCCTCTTGACCGGCCCATTGAACTCTCTTACTTTCCAGGTGATCAGTCTCGTTGGGGGGCTCATCACCGGGACCCCCCCCCCCCCCCGCTTCCGCCGATCAGCCATCCCCTTTCTTGGGCCAGTCTCCAGCCCGCGCCCCGCGCCTCCACCGGCCCGCCCCCAGGCAGCCTATGCCCCCGACCTCCTCTCTGTCCCTCAGCAAAAGAAGTCCCTCCTTCGTCAGCAGAACATTTTCCCCCCCCTCCCCCCTAGTAACAGCACAAAATAAATCAACCCCTTTGATAAAGCCTAACATCTGTTCATCCCCCACTCGCTTCCATCAGCTAGCCCGCCAAGCTAACTTGGTGGCAGTATTGCGTTTAACAATATGTTAGTTTCATGTATTTTCTTTGTTCAATTGCTTGAACCTCTGAATCAAAAGTATTGTAGCTTCAACCCCCAACTCCCGGGTTTGTTCACACGACCTAGATTGACATAGCACCAAATACACTAAGCGATTTCAGTGCTGCACTGTCAGTCACCAGATTTTCCGTCAAATTTTAAACCCTAGTCTTATTCAGGTGGAAGTGAGGAAAAGCACATTGCCCTGTTTCTCAATCCTTCACCAAGGTCGACGCCTGATTACTATTCCATTGCCATGTGATAGGCCAGTGGAACTTTGATGCAAGAAGAGTGGGAAGATACTGTGAGCAGCTTTCTTGCAAAATTCCCAAAGAAATGTCCTTGATTTTCCTATGATTGAGAAGTCTAAAATGCGAGACCACAGATGTAGGATCATATGTCAGTGAAGTGGAAGCTTTTGAGAGATTGTGGATTGCAATACCAGATGTAGTGATTAAAGCAGAGATTATTTCAATACTTAAGAATAGGTTACAAGAGCTGTTAAACAGAAAGGCAGTAAAAGAATCTGGAAACAGGGTGAGCTTACATTATTCCATCTGAAATAAATAAACACCAACATGCACAGACTGGACTAGGAATTCTGTTTCTGTGTTGCCATCTCTATATAAAACATATTGGCAAAGGTTAATGTTCTGGTTTGCTGATTTACAGAGTGTACTATGTACAATCAACACCAGCAACTATTTTGAACAATTGAAGTGAAACTACTGGTGATGTAATGACCTCTAAAATCCATGAGGTATAAAGCCCCATCAACCTAACTCTGCCAATGTCCCTCCCAAAGCTAAGAGGGTCAGACAGGGAAACCAATCGATATGGACCTTTCACAGTTTGAGAGCTCACCTGTGACAAACGTCCTGCAAAGTTTTTGCAGGGATTTGAGGATAAGGTGCTGATGCTCATTTGGAAAGGCGGTGCAGACACAATGGGCTGACTGACCTCTTTCTGCACCATAACAATCCTCTGAGAGGCTCTGGGATACATCACACTCACAACTCCACCTTCACCCCCATCCCAAGAGCAGCAGTTCAGGGTTCCTGTAAACTCTTGTGTCATCTTCTACACAACCGTGCACCAGATTCCAGTATAGCCCAGAAACAGGCAGTCCTCACCCTGGGCCTCACCAATCTGTTAGTGGCTGTCTTATCTCGCACGGGACTTATGGGGTGGGAATGATTCTGTTCCCCCTGGTTTCTGGCGGAGTATGAGCCCCCCGCTGAGGGGCGGGGAACTCCATTCAGCTATGTATAAAAGATCGGCCAGTAAGGTACCGACTGAGGAGAGACCCAGGAGGGATCTACCAGGAGTTGCATAGAACGTAACTGTAAATAAAATACATTTATTTCTTACTCGGTGTGGACTCCCCGTGTCCTTATTAAAGTGGCTTTGATTGATAGAGCTGGAAAGTCCATTCTCAAAAGGCCCTGGTGGAGTTTCCAGCCACTCTGAACAAAGTGGGGCCAATATTTTGCACCTTAATTTTCGCTATGAAGTAGATCAGTTGCCGATTTACAATCTGTTGTCGTTCCCCGCCAATTAACATCATCAGTTTTTTATTTATTAGCTTGACTAGTTTGATGAGCATCTCTTGAACCTCACTGCCGAATGTTAATTATTTAGGTTCCCACACATTTCACCGCTAGAGGAGTTCAAGGAAAATTGGATCACAGCGGGATATTTCCAATTAGCTTTGACCAAGCAAAACATGTTTGGCAGAAAGCTGGGACTCAAGTTTGAAGCTAGCTTGCATTGTTCACCTCCGTGATAAAGGGAACTGAAGGGTTCCCTCCACACTCAAATAATTGGTCAATTAAGGTGATCATTAGAGGCCCAATATGGTCTGACTCAGATTCCAGTATTTTTGTTTGTAAAACATTTAAATCAAATGAAAGTCTAAATATTGCACTAAATTGTCTGAAGGAGAGGAAAATACTTTTCTCTCAAATATAACACATTTAGAACGTGGTGCATTGAAATAATTTCTATTACATATCAACATATCCAAACAACTGAAAGTTGACCAAGCCAGCTCGCATTGTTACTGCGAAGTACATGCAGGATTGGTTGAGTTCCCGCATCTTTCACACCCGGGAGTGCTTATTGCCCAGAGAATGGTTGCAGCGCAGAAGGAGGTTGTTCAGCTTTTTGTGTCCATGTCGTTCATTATGAGAGAGATTTAGCCTATGCCCCACCCCAGCCAGTGCCCCAGCCAATGCCCCACTCCAGCCTGTGCCTCAGCCAATGGCCCACTCCAGCTAGTGTGCCACCCCAGCCACTGCCCCAACCCTGTGCCCCACTATAGCCAACGCCCCACCCCAGCCAGTACTTCATTCCACAAGAAGGACTTTCTCTTCAGACAATGGTTGAATTTTCTATTGAAAGACAAGATTGAATCTACACCCTGCGCACTCTCAGGCTGTGTATTCTCAATCCTAACTACCCGTTGTGTGAAATAGTTTTTCTTCATGTTACCTTTGGTTCTTTTAACAAATCTGTGACCTCTGGTTCCTGAACTTTCCACCACCGGGAACAGTTTTTCCCGATCTACTCAGTCTAATACTCTCTAATTCTGAACCCCTCTCTCAAATCTCCTCTCAACCTTCTCTTCTCCCAGGAGAACAGCCCCAGCATCTCCACCCTGTCCACTTCACTAAAGCTTCTCATCCCTGGAATCATTCTCATGAACCTTTGCTTCCTCTCTAAAGCCTTTGAAAGTTTCCTTCAATTGGACTTGACTTGAGCCTCCATTTCAGGCTCACTGTGTGTCTCACAAAGGCTTACCATAATCCTTCGAAGCCCTACAGTGCAGAAGGAGGCCTTTCGGCCCATCGGGTCTGCACCGACCCTCCGCAAGTACGCCCTACCTAGGTCCAATTCCCAGCCCTATCCCCGTAACTCTTTAACCTGACCAAACCTTTGGACACTTAGGGGCAATTCAGCATGCCCAACCCACCCAATTTGCATATCTTTGGATTGTGGGAGGAAACCGGAGCACCTGGAGCAAACAGACGCAGACAAGGGAAGAACGTGCAAACTCCACACACAGTCACCCAAGGCTGGAATTGATCCCAGGTCCCTGGCACTTTAAGGCAGCAGTTTTAACTACTGTGCTACCATGCCGCCTTTGTCATCAATTCATTAAGCCCATGGGTGGGACTGTCTCCCAAGGGAGGGGCGGGCAGTAATGCCACTGGCAACCTATTTACCCTGCCCACAGTGTGTTTTGGCTGAGGAACAGCTGACCTAGAAGAAGTCGGTTCCAAACTGATTTTGTTTCTGGTGGGAATGGGGTTGGTGGCAAACTATCCATCCCCACCCTCTTAACATGCTGCCCAATAACTTCTACTCATATGCAGCCTATTCCTCTGCTCCTTTTAAAATTCTTCCATTCACATATAACTAGTCTGTGTCCCAGTATTGATGTGCAATGTGGGAGAGGCTGCCGGAAATTACCCCAAGTGGCTGTAGGCACAGCCTAGAAGGATATTTGTAGAGATTGTATCTGTCTCATCATTCCTGCACAAGAACACAATAATAGTTGGTGTCAGGAGCTGGCTGAGATGGTCCAGGGGCTCAGGCACATCGATCCACTCTTGTGAGAACATTGGCAAAAGCTGGAAAAGGTTTGCGAAGGAATGGTGCATATACTGCTCTGCTGATCTGTCCGACCACATTGAAGGAAGTCCAAGCCTACACGGTGCTGAATCTGGTGGGTACGGAGGCTGTGGAGAAATCAGAATTCTTTGCATTCCAGGAGGGGAGAGTAAGAGGACTCTGAGGCACTGCTGAAATATTTGAACAAATTTGCCCGCCTGTAATAAGTGTAATCATGGAGTGACACACTTTCAACAGTCAGAAACCCGATGAATTGACACAGTTGTACGTCTCAACACTGAATGTTCCTGCAAAAAAAGTGTGCATTTGGTGCTCCCACTGATGAACATGCAAGAGATCGGATAGTGTGTGGAATACACTGTGGCAGTGAGCACAAACACCTGCTCCTTGAACAAACTTAAGATTGGAATCCACCATTAATGTCCACATGTTGAGTGAACAGTCCGAGATGAGCATTGAAGTATTAAAAAGAGAAGCTGAGGTCTTTTCAGGCCAAACCAAACCCAGCAGCGGTCAGCGCTCACAAAAAGAAGCACATGCTTTGGGCCAGAAGATATAGGAACAGAATTAGGCCATTCAGCCCATCATGTCTTACATTTAACAAACTCTGAAACAACTGTAAACTGTAAACAACTGTAAACAGAACCACTTTGCCAAGTATTGCAGATCAAAGCCACATCAACCAGCTGCTATCACAAGACATGCTGCAGCCAGCTACCTCCCCAAAGCTCAGCACATAAACAAAGTGAACGAGTTGAAGGTAAATCAATAAGTTGAGCCCCTGGAAGTATTCTACTGTGAAAGTATTCACCTCATCACTGAAAATGGTGAAATATTCACAATGCTCAGCATTGCTCGCAACAATGCCAAACCGAAAGTCAGAATTGATACTGGGGAATCTGTGTGGGTCTCACCCTTCTTACAACCCAAAGATATGCAAGGTGGGTGGATTGGCCATGCTAAATTGCCCCCTAATTGGAAAAATTATAATAAAAAGAATTGATGCTGGGGCAAAATGAAATGCTTTGCTGAAATCACTGCTGAAGATAATTGTGCCTTGTGCTGCACTCAATTCCACCACCAGAAAACTTTGTTGCATATAGTGGACAGACCATGCCCACAGAAAGCATAGTCACCTTGCACTGCATGCAGGACAAGCTTCAATTCCACATAGTTGACCAGGACTGTAGAAGCATAGAAACATAGAAATATAGAAACATAGAAAGTGGGAGCAGAAGGAGGCCGTTTGGCCCTTTGAGCTTGTTCCGGCATTCATTATGATCATAGAATTTACAGTGCAGAAGCAGGCCATTCGGCCGGTGACTACCAGGTCGAGCCCACTAATAATATGTTTGCGTGTATTACTGCACGATCCGCATGCCTTCACCAGCGCGGGGCATAGAACGCATTCAGGCCGCTATCGAGGCATGGTGTTCGCCGACCCCGATTTTCAGCTGACACCCAATCCTCTGCTCGATCGCGATTTGGGATTCCGGTGTCGTTGGACGGACCCTTAGGTACAAGTGAAGATATAATACTCATGAATATAAATGAAGGTTAGTCCATATATGGTGCAGGCCCAATATATTTTGAAATTGAGGTGTTGCATTGTCTAAAGTGAAGGTCTTGGTGGTGTAGCATTGTCTCTGCAGCTGTGATGGCTTCCACTGTTAAATTGCCAGAGGTTGCTTTAACAAGTGAGCTTTATAGATAGAATTACGTTTACAGGGAGGAGAGACGTTTATTTACTTCTAGTTTTCATGCCTGGCACTTTTAGCTGCGTATTTACTTATAGCACTATCGGTCATTTCTGGATTTCTCTCCCTCTTTTCCTATGTTGAAGCTCTTGCCCGTTTCTCTGTGGATCAAGGTGAATCTGTCTTTCAGCAGCTTTTTCAATGGTTTTTGTAGGGAAGGTAAGATAATCACAGTTATCATGTGATCTGTACAAAAAAAACCTGCCATCTCCCAAATAAGGCATTGACATTTCAAACAGCCCTTCTCCCACTTGTTCTTATCTTGGGCGGGATTCTCCCTTCTGACGGCAGAGTGTTGACGCCGTCGTAAAAACCGGAGAGTTTAACGACGGCGTCATTAGACCGCTAAGTGTACCGATCCTCTGCCGCACAGAGAGCCAACACGGTACTGGAGCGACTCACGCCGATACTGACATCAAACGTGCGCTGCGGGTCTGCGCATGCGCGTTGCGACCGGCACAAACTCACGCATGCACACTGTCTCCCTTCTCTGCGCCGGCCCCGACGCAACATGGTGTAGGGCTACAGGGGCCCGTGCGGAGTAAAAGAGGCCCCCACCAGGAGTGGCCGGCCCGCTGATCGGTAGGCTCCGAAAGCTAGTGATTCGAAACAAACCTGTTGGACTTTAACCTGGTGTTGGAAGACTTCTTACTGTGCTCACCCCAGTCCAACGCCGGCATCTCCACATCATGGATTTTAAAGTTGTGAGATTATTTGAGGGTTAAAAAAGGGCTCCCATTACACATTCTACCCAGATCGGATTGTTTTTCTGTTTTCTCTGACTATTTAGGTCATTTAAAGTGAATGACCTGTTGCTGTTTTTTCCCCTCTGGCCTTGTGGCATGTGTCCTTCCTGTTGCCTCCAGTATTTCACTAATTCTTAAAACTTTGTTAACATTATTTGCGACGGAGCCTATGATGGGCTTCAGCTGTTGGTGGTTAACATTTGGCCTTATGAATAAATCTCAGTACTAAAGTATGGAACATTTCTGATGGCACTTTGAAAAGCAATGCACAGTCCGTAATCAAATCACAAACGGTTGTTTACTGTTCATATGAACTTTAGATCTCCCTCCAAGAGATAGATTGACAGTGGAACAAAACCTGTCCATGTGAACCAAAGTCTAACCCAACGAGCATCTCACACCATTTTCCAAGTAGGCCATTGACCCTTTGAGTCTGCTCCATCATTCATTCTAACCATGGCTGATCCTCAATCTCAATGTTCCCGCTTTCTTCCCACACCACTTGATGCCATCAAAGTCAAAGAAACTTTCTTGAATACATTCAGTGACTTATCCTCCATAGACTTCTACGGTGGAGAATTCCACGCATTCGCTACCCTTTGAGTGAAGACATTTTTCCTCATCTCAGTCCTAAAAGGTCTGCCCTGAATTCCTGAAACTGTGTTCCCTGATTCTAGATTCCCCAACCAGAGAAAATACCCTCCCTGCATCTAGTCTGTCCAGCCTCTTAGAATTTTATACATTTCGATCAGGTTTCCTCTCATCTGTCTAAACTCTAGTGAACACAGCCCAGTTGGATCAATCTTTCTTCATAGGACAGTCCCACCAACCCCGGTCTCAGCCCAGTGCATCTCTATTGCACGTGGTGATGTGCATCACTGTAAATACACAAGGGGTTAATGTAAATACATGTAGACTAGCTAGACACTAGAGGGAGAACCAGAGACATGACACACAGACACTCAACCAATAGAACAGTTAGATAGGACATGACCAATGGCCATTCACGATACACACAGAGGTGACAAAACCACAGGAGGGCATTACACCAACTCATATATAAAGGACACCACACACATCATCTGCCTCTTTCCAGTGGAGACAGTCAGTGAGTAGAGACACAGGGTTGATTTGACACCACTCCCACCACGTGGATTGTAGCAGACTGGTTAGTCAGTCTGAGTAGCTATAAAAGGATTAACGGTAGTGGCGAACCCAAGTAGGAGAAGTGTAAATAGTTTAATAAATGTGTTGAAGTTATCTCCACATCTGAACCTTCCTTTGTCAAGTGCACCACAAGGAAGCCGCTTATGCTATGCCAAGTGCATAACAAGACATATCCTTTCTTGGGTGGGGAGGCAAAAGCTGCGCACAGTATTCCAGGTGTAATCTCAACCCTACTTCTGAACTCAAATCCTCTTGCAATTGAGGGCAGCATGGTGGGACAGTGGTTAGCACTGCTGCCCCACAATGCTAGGGACCCGGGTTTGATTTCAGAATTGGATGACTGTCTGTGTGGCGTTTGTACGTTCTCCACGTGTCTGCGTGGGTTTCCTCCGGATGCTCTGGCTTCCTCCCACAGTCCAAAGATGTACAGCTCAGGTGGATTGGCCATGAGCAATGCTCGGGGATATGAGGATTGAATGTGATGGTGTTTCAGGTGCTCATCCAATTACTTATTTAAAATTGTAAGGTTTCCAGCCTCCACTACCTTCCCAGACAGTGCATTCCAAATTCTCACCGTCCCCTGAGTGAATTATCTTTTCTCAATTCCCCTCGGAATCTCCTGCCCTCTTAACTTTAAAATTATGTCCCCTTGAGATTGATCCCTCAGCCAAGGGGAACAGCTGCTTCCCGTTTATTCTGTCCAAACCGCTCATAATCTTCTACACCTCAATCATATCCCCCACTCAGCCTTCTCTGCTCTAAAGAAAACAATCCAAGCCTATCCAGTCTCTCTTTATAGCTCAGATGCTCCAGCCCAGGCAACATCCCAGTGAATATCCTCTGTACCTCCTCCAGTGCAATCACCTCCTTCCTTTAGTGATGTGACCAGAACTGCACACAGTACTCCAGCTATGGCCTAACCAATGTTCAGTACAGCTTCAACATAACCTTCTACTTATCATTCTCCCCAGGTTCTCATCTATATCATTTATATATATAACACACAATAAGGGACCCAGCATTGATGCCTGTGGTACGCCGCTGGACACCGGCATCCTGTTACTCAAGCAGTCGTCTACCATCACCCTCTGTGTCCTATTACTGAGCCTGTTTCAGATCCATCTCGACAAGTTTCCTTGAACTCCATGCTTCAACCTTCTTAATCGGTCTCCCATGTGGGACCTTGTAAAGGCTTTGCTAAAATCCATATAAACTACATCAACTGCACTTCCTTCATCCATACACTGTCACTTTATCAAAAAATTATATCAAATTTGTTAGGCATGACATCCGTCTGACAAAGCCATGCTGACTGTCCCTAACTAACCCATGCCTTTCCAAGTGGAAAATAATTCTCGCCTTCTGAATTGTCTCCAACAGTTTCCATACCACTGACATGAGACTCACTGGTCTGTAATTCCTTGTTTTATCTCTACCACCCTTCTTGAAAAGTGGAAAAACATTAATTGTTCTCCAGTCCTTTGGCACTTCCCCCCCTTAGCCAGAGAGGAAGTGGTTAGCACGACAGCACCAGGGACCTGGGTTCAATTCTGGCCTTGTGTGGCTACCTGTGTGGCGTTTGCACGTCTCCCCGTGTCTGCCTGGGTTTCCTCCGGGTGCTCCTGTTTCCTCCCACAGTCCAAAGATGTGCAGGTTAGGTGGACTGGCCATGATAAGTTGCCCCTTGGCATCCAAAGATTTGCAGGTTAGGTGGAGTTACGGGGATGGGGCAGTGGAATGGGCATGGGTCGGGTGCTCTTTCAGAGGGTCGGTGCAGACTCGATGGGCTGAATGGTCTCCTTCTGCACTGTAGGAAATCTATGATTTTATGATTACCATCAAGCCAAGGGATCAATGCTAGTTTCATTCGATCCTGCCTCAGAACAAGGGCTGTGAACCTGGTGGGTGTTATTGACGCGATAGATCAGTTTATGTGTTGGATCATTGGGAACAGATAAAGAGGCAGGTGGGCTTCATGCAGCTGAAGTGCAGCTGCTACCTTCCTGTTTCTAAGAGCATGGAATGCAGACGCCCCAGGTGCCATTGGTAGCTCTATGCTGTTGAAAGTTGGGGTTCAAGGAGGCCTGCGGGGGCCAGTGCTAGAATAATTGAATCGTATTGGTTATTCGTGGAGTGTTCTATGAAGCAGACAGTCTGTAAGCAGCAGTTGGCTGCTAGAGAGCTGGAACTGTACTGGGTCCCACACCTAGTCTTATGAATCCATGCAGCCTCGGGAAAAGAGATTGAGCAATCATTGCAGCACTCTGAGTTGAAGCTGCTGTTGAAGAAAATAAGAGGCTAGATCCTCAAAAGGTAGAAGCTGAAACCCCTTGTGAGAAAGACAGAGGCTGGGATATTCTTCCCCCCCCCCCCCCCCCCCCCCCCCCCCCCACCCCCTCCCTTGCTGGCGAGGGAGGCAGCTTGCCATTGGCCACCAACAGGATTGTCCGGTCCCACTGAAATCAACCGCCATTCGTGTTGCTCGCCGCTGTGTCACCGGGGAGGGTTGGGGGGGGGGGGGGGGGGGTTGCTTTCGGCAGGACCAGAAGATGCTGCCAGTATGAAGGGCTGGAAAGAACAATCCTGCTTTTCGGAATTAGGTTGCAGCTCCTGCTGGATGAAATATCAATTGAACAAGGTGACATGGAAGAACAAAACACACATTATACAATTGAATCTATCACCCGTCCTTGCCCTTGTGTGTTTAGTCTGCTTTCTGAACACGTTCACAAGTGTGTCAGCTTGGTGCTCCCCATTGTTTCCAGATGTGTCGGAGGCTGCTGGCTTAGAGGCTCCATTATGCTGGGTAACTTTGCTGGCATTCTCTGGTTGCTGAAGGCTGAGGGCCCTATCTGGGTGGCAGAGTCCTGGTCGGTGGCAGGACACGCCTCACTTGTCAAGGTAGCACTGTGGATAGCACTGTGGCTTCACAGCTCCAGGGTCCCAGGTTCGATTCCCGGCTTGGGTCACTGTGCGGAGTCTGTATGTTCTCCCCGTGTCTGCGTGGGTTTCCTTTGGGTGCTCTGTTTCCTCCCACCACCGTAAGACCATAAGACATAGGTGCCGAATTAGGCCACTCGGCCCATCGATTCTGTTCCGCCATTCAATCCTGGCTGATATTTTCTCATTTCCATTCTCCTGCCTTCTCCCCATAACCCGTGATCCCCTTATTAATCAATAACCAATCTATCTCTGTCTTAAAGACACCAGTGATTTGGCCTCCACAGCCTTCTGCGGCAAAGAGTTCCACAGATTCACCACCCTCTGGCTGAAGAAATTCCTCCTCATCTCAGTTTTAAAGGATCGTCCCTGTAGTCTGAGATTGTGTCCTCTGCTTCTAGTTTTTCCTACAAGTGGAAACATCTTCTTCACGTCCACTCTATCCAAGCCTCACGGTATCCTGTAAGTTTCAATAAGATCACACCTCATCCTTCTAAACTCCAACGAGTACAGACCCAGAGTCCTCAACCATTCCTCATACAACAAGCTCTTCATTCCAGGGATCATTCCTGTGAACCTCCTCTGGACCCTTTCCAAGGCCAGCACGTCCTTCCTTAGATACGGGGCCCAACACTGCTCGCAATACTGCAAATGGGGTACAAAGATGTGCAGGTTTAGTGGATTGGCCATGCTAAATTGCCCTTCGTGTCCAAAAAGGTTACTGGGTTACCGGGATGGGGCGGAGGTGTGGGCTTAGGTGGGGTGGTCTTTCCAATGGTCGGTGCGCACTCGATGGGCCAAATGGCCTACTTGTGCTCTGTAAATTCTATGTTCTATCTTCTGTGTCACTGACAGAGAGGTGGAGGAGCTGCTGTCACCATCAGGAGCATCCTGTGAGCTGCCACTCATCCACCAACATGAGATTTGCCTGGACGAGCTGTGGTGCCTCGACCATCTCTCGCCCTGCTGACTTCGCTGCGAGTGTGTTGGCTTGTCGGTCCAAACTCAAGCCCAGAACCCCCCTGATTACGCTGCTTAAACTGGCTCTCCATGAAAGTCACTAATATCTTGATGGAGGGTGCCATTGTTTTAAAGGTAGGTTTCTGTTTGTAGCTTGAGGCTGGTATTTTACACTCCCGCCGTCACGGCAGGATCTGCTGCCGGAAATTCGCGGCCCAACCAAAGATCCCCCAATTTTCGACGGGACCCACAAATAATCATGGTGGCAAGCGGGACCAGAGTTTCAACGCTTTCTTCAAAATGAAATTATGGACAGACAACCAGCCAATTGTCCCTGCTTTTCAAACTTTATCAGCCTCCCTTCTCGAGACATGACCATAAAGCCATTAAAGCGCAAAGACTCCTGCAGGATTGTGTATTGAATTCTCCAAAAGGTATGAAAACATGGAGTCAGGAACGGCCTTCAAAGGACCTCAAAGTCATTAACTTCTTTGCTCATTTAGAACATAGAACATAGAACAATACAGCACAGAACAGGCCCTTCGGCCCTCGATGTTGTGCCGAGCAATGATCACCCTACTCAAACCCACGTATCCACCCTATACCCGTAACCCAACAACCCCCCCTTAACCTTACTTTTTAGGACACTACGGGCAATTTAGCATGGCCAATCCGCCTAACCCGCACATCTTTGGACTGTGGGAGGAAACCGGAGCACCCGGAGGAAACCCACGCACACACGGGGAGGACGTGCAGACTCCGCACAGACAGTGACCCAGCCGGGAATCGAACCTGGGACCCTGGAGCTGTGAAGCATTTGAAATAATAGCTTATTTGAAATTAGCATAGCAGCCATTTTTGTGCTTTTGAACAATATAAAGGAGGCTGAAGAAGTCCATTTGCGTGGCGGTGTGTCGAGGAGCCAGGTGACTTCTGGAAGTTGGTTCCAGCCCTCAGCTGAAGTAACTGTAAACAGAGTGTTGAGTCGAGCTTTCCCCTTCCACTGGGAGTTACAGAGCAAAACTTCCAGAAAAGAAAATCCCTCCTCTTCGGAGAGGTAACCATACAATTTTCAAGTGTACCAGCAGTTTCCAGTTTTAAGTAAAGGAGCCTAAATATTCTCGTAGCATCTGCTCCACCAACAAAGTCCACACATGAAGAAAACATTTGATTCTTCGACTTCTCAAGTTTCAACCCTTTCAGTTTGGAAAGGCAAATGTCAAGCAATATCTCAGATACTGCTTTGAAATAGCAAGTATCTATTCTTTTTTATCTTTAAGTATTAAAGATTAAGTATAAAAAGATTAAGTATCTTTTCTTTTTATCTGCATTTCAGGGGTGTGGGAACCAAGAGGAAATATTAGAGAGGAATAACAGGGTGCACGAAATACTGGGAAGGATGGAAAGCACTAGTATAGAGACTAGTGAGCTAACCAATGGAGTCGAAGTAAGGGAGAAAGAAATGACGTCTAAATCAGGGTTACTGTGGATATATGTTAATGCACGGGGTACAGTAAATAAGATTAGGGAGTTACAGTGGAATGTGGAAATATGATATTGTGGTGATAACAGAGACCTGGCTCAAGGATTGGGTGTCAAATGATCCTGGATACAAGGTATTCAGAAAAGATAATAATTATCGTTATTAGTGTCACAAGTAGGCTCACAACAACACTGCAATGAAGTTACTGTGAAAATTCACGAGTCGCCACACTCCGGCGCCTGTCCCGGTACAGTGAGGGAGAACTCAGAACGTCCAGATCACCTAACAAGCACGACTTTCGGGACTGTGGGAGGAAACCGGAGCACCCAGAGGAAACCCACACAGACACAGGGAGAACGTGCAGACTCCACACAGCCAGTGACCCAAGCCGGGAATCGAACCCAGGTCCCTGGTGCTGTGAAGCCACAGTGCTTAAGCTACTGTGCTTAAGCTACTGTGCTGCCCATAGGAAAGGAAGGAAAGGAGGTGGGGTGGTGGTACTGGAGGATGTTCCAGAGGGTTCAAGGACAGAATCCATTTGGCTGAAGCTAAGGAACAAAAAGGATGCAATGATATAACTTGGTGTAGTCTACAAACCGTCAACTCGTGAGAAGGATATAGAGAAACAAATCTTCCGGGATATTAAAGAGAGACGCAAACAATATAGAGTGGTTTTATTGAGGATGTTAATTACCCAAATGTAACTGGGACAGTGATAGTGAAACGGACAGAGAGGGGCAAGCATTCCCAAATTGTGTTCAGGAGAATTTCCTCCAGCAGTGTGTGCCCAGTCCAACAAGAAATGATGCAATGTTGGACCTGGTTATTGGTGTTATAGTTCTTTGTTGCTGCAAAGAGAGAAGTTATGGAGGAGCCAACCTCTCAATTCTTGTAAAACATGATGAGAGGTTTGTCAAGGATGTTGCTTAATGCAATCAAGATGATGACCTGCCCAATGCCCATGCAAACACTCTGCTGACATCTCTGCACATCATGTGATGCAGAACCAGCAGGAATGTATTTCCAGATATAAAACATCCCTCCCTCTTTACTTTATTAGTGCAACAGCAACAATTAACATTTATACAACTAATCCCCTGATATGTTATATCCCCTGATATAACTCATGCTTTAAAGGGCAGCAGGGTAGCATGGTGGTTAGCATAAATGCTTCACAGCTCCAGGGTCCCAGGTTCAATTCCCGGCTGGGTCACTGTCTGTGTGGAGTCTGCATGTCCTCCCCCTGTGTGCGTGGGTTTCCTCCGGGTGCTCCGGTTTCCTCCCACAGTCCAAAGATGTGCGGGTTAGGTGGATTGGCCATGCTAAATTGCCCGTAGTGTCCTAATAAAAGTAAGGTTAAGGGGGGGGTTGTTGGGTTACGGGTATAGGGTGGATACGTGGGTTTGAGTAGGGTGATCATTGCTCGGCACAACATGAAGGGCCTGTTCTGTGCTGTACTGTTCTATGTTCTATGTTATTTGTACACACATATACAATTCAGCAAGACAGTCTCTGTGGTGGACGTCTCTTCATTTTTGGTGGAATTCGACGTTCTTGAACCTGGCTACTTGTGACCTCAGGAATGCCCTCATTCCTTTCTGTAGATGATACTTCTAGAGTAGTCATTTCAGTATCTGTCACTGTAATTGTTGAAAAATGTTCCCTGGTTCCTCGATGCTTTGATGGATTGCTTTACTGATTGCACAAACATGTGGCCAATCCATTAGCTGATGGATGATGTGGAGCTGACTTGATATAGTGTATAATCATACAGTTGTCTTCAAACCCCTTCGAAGTAAACTGTGTCCCATTATCACTGACACTGTGGTCCAGTGTTCTGAATCTTGCAAATATTTTGTCTAGTTTCTCACTGGTCTGCTCAGTCATCGTTGACTTGATAACCACAACTTCTGGCCATTTTGCGCGTGCGTCGACAATCACCAAGAACGTATGATCCTCCAGTGGACCAGAATCACCGAAGTGTGTTCTCTGCCACGGATGTGTGGGTCATTCCCACGGATGTAATGGTTTTAATGGTGGCGTGTTCCATAGTTTTGCACAAGATTGGCATTGCCCAAATTTCTCTTCAATTTGATTGTCTAATCCTGACGACCAAAAATAACTGTGCTAATTCCTTCATCCTTATCACATAGCGATGTACCTCATGCAGTTGGTCAAAGACCGCTATGAGTGCACAGAGGAATAGTCACATAGATTCCGCAGAATAAAACTCCATTCTGAACTGTCAACTCAAGCCTTTATGTGATGTAGGGCTTATTTTTCCTTTGAACATCTGACAGCGTTCCGTTTTGGACCACGTCCATCACCTTCCCCAACACTGGATCATCTTGAATATCTTGGAACTTGAGATGAAGTACAGGTACACTGGGTGGGATTCTCCCATCTGAAGGCAGAGTGTTGACTCCATCGTAAAAGCTGGAGAGTTTACTGACGGCGTTATCGGACCACTATGTGTAGCGATCCTCTGCCCTCCAGGAGGCCAGCACAGCAGCTGGAGCAACCCACGCCGCTCCAGCTGCCGATACAGGCATCAAATAGGTGCCGCGGGTCTGCGCATGCGCACTGCCATCGGCGCGAATGCGCAGTGGCTCCCTTCTCCCCGCCAGCCCCAACACAACATGGCTTAAGGCGAGGGGCAGCTCGGCGGCACAGTGGTTAGCACTGCTGCCTACGCTGCTGAAGACCCGGGTTCGATCCCAGCCCGAGTCACTATCCGTGTGGAGTTTCCACATTCTCCCCGTGTCTGCGTGGGTTTCACCCCCACAACCCAAAGATGTGCAGGTTAGGTGGATTGGCCACACTAAATTGCCCCTTAATTGGAGAAATAAATAACTGGGTACACTAAATTTATTTATTTTTAAACATGCCGTAGGGCTACAGGGGCTGGCGCGGAGCAAATGAGGCCCCCACCACGAGAGGCCGGCGTGCCGATTGATAGGCCCAGATCGCGGGCCAGGCCACGGTGGAGGTCCCCTTGGGGTTGGACACCCCCCCCCCAAACCAGGCTGTCCCAGACAGGATAGATGCCGAGGTCCCGCCGGGTGAGGCCAGATGTGAACGGCGCAGCGGGACTCGGGCATTTTTGGGCGGCAACTTGGCCCATCCCGGGCAGAGTATCGCCAGCGGGGGCTGCGTAGAGCGGCCCCCGACTGGCGCCGCACTGACCGCGCCCCCGCCAATGGTGCCGATTCTCCACTCACCGGAGAATCGGCGGACGGGCGTCGGGGCAACGTCGCGCGATTCGCGCCCGACCCCGCAAAATTCCAACCCGGCGTGGACTGAGAGAATCCCGCCCCCACTATCTATGGTGTGAAATACAAAATGTTGACAAGATATTGTCCACAGTCCAAAGATGTGCAGGTTGGCCATTCTGAATCGCCCTTCGTGTCCAAAAAAAAGGTTAGGTTGGGTTACTGGGTTACGGGGATAAGGTGGAGGAGTGGGCTTAGATTGGGTGAACTTTCCAAGAGCCGGTGCAGACTCGATGGGCCGAATAGCCTCCTTCTGCACTGTAAATTCTATGATTCTATGATTATCTGAAAATTTTCTTCAGGGTCATGGTTGACTTGTAACGGCAATTATGATAAAGCATTAGCATTTGTATGCTATTCGGACTTGCGATACTGAATATGTTAAGTGTGCGTCAACAAGATCAATGACCATCTTTGTAATCTACTAGCTGCTAAAGAGGGTATACCTTTATACGGTCCATAGATTGTCGTCAAGGGTCAATAATCCATCAAAAGGATAAAATGATGAAATGAGGTGTAGATAATGGTGAAACATTTTTACACTGAAAATTATGCTCAAAGCTTCTTTTTCTATCTGAACGTAATTTATTTCTGTGCTGCTAAGAGGTTGTGAAGCAAATATAATCAGTTGTTCCTTCTCTGAAGGCATAACCTGCGAGACAACTGCACCAACATCACAGGGTGAAGCATCACAAACTAAGTACAACTTCATTTCTGGTTAATAATGAGCCCACAGCTCTGACTTCAGTAAAACTTCTTTCACTTCATTTTTACCTTTTGCTGACCAGTGCCATGCCTGTTTGACACATAGCAACGTGGGTAAAGGCTTCAATCGTGTTGCTAAATTCAACACAAATTTACCATAATAATTGATCAATCTGAAAAATGACTTCAATTGTGCCACATAATGAGGACATGGTGCTTCTAAGATTGCTGACTTTTAGGGGCAGCACGGTGGCGCAGTGAGTAGCACTGCTGCCTCATGGCGCCGAGGTCCCAGGTTCGATCCCGGATCTGGGTCACTGTCCGTGTGGAGTTTGCACATTCTCCCCGTGTTTGCGTGGGTTTCGCCCCCACAACCCAAAGATGTGCAGGCTAGGTGGATTGACCACGCTAAATTGCCCCTTAATTGAAAAAAATTAATTGGGTACTCTAAATTTTAAAAAAAAAAGATTGCTGACTTTTTCTTCGGTTCTTTGCATAAGGTCAGTTTTGTTAAATTTAGGCTGTTGTCAGTTGAAAGCAGATCCGGGAATGTTTTACTGGCACTATAAAGGAAATCTTTCTGGCATCTTTATGATGTACGTCGATGATGTTTCTGTGGGGTGGGACTAATAATTTTGAAGCCGTTGTCATCTCTGGTTTGAGGAAAGCATTCAGGGTTGGAAGTCAGGCTCCCGGTGCATTTAAATATATTGGACTGGAAATCGGACAGACTAAGTTAGGGGCAACTTTACATCAGCAATCGTATTTGGAAAGCATCAGCCCAATAGCAATTAGCCGTGTGCGGTTTCACAAAAAGACGCAATGGTTTCAAAGATGGAAAAAGAGCAACTGCAAAGTTTAATTGGGCAACTGAATTGGTTAGGTAGACAGACTAGACCGGATATGAGTTTTAATGTCTTAGAGTTGAGTACAAAAATGAATGATCCTAAAGTGGAAGACATAATAAGAGCAAATAAAGCGTTGGTCAAACTAAAAATGCAGGAGTGTGTTTTCAGGTTCCGGGTTTTAGGTGACCTTAGGCACTTGAAACTCATAGTTTATAATGATGCGTCCTATGCAAATTTATGTGATGGGGTTTCAAGGGCAGGAGGTTTTATAATTTTCCTTTTGGGGAACAATGGTAAATGTTGTCCTCTTGTGTGGAAAACAAAGAAAATAAGGAGAGTGGTCAAAAGCACTTTGACTGCTGAGACGTTAAGCCTTGTAGAGGCGGTGGATATGGCCTTTTATATATCTCAGATATTGACAGAAATTTGGGGATTAGGGGATTTGAGTAATCTACCTATTGAATGTCACTTTGACAATAAATCCCTGTGGGAAAATGTGCACTCTACAAAAAGTGTCAATGAAAAAGGGTTAAGGATAGACATTGCAAGTTTGAAGTAGATGTTGGACAGAGGGGAAATAGCAAAAATTAAATGGGTTGACAGTAGTTATAAATTGTCAGACTGTTTTACAAAAAGAGGGGCTAGCTCACAGAAACTTCTGGATATTGTTAATGAAGGGCACCTGTTTCTGTGTGTTTTTTTTCCTTCTAAAAATGAAAAAAAAGAAGGGGGGAAATTGCGTGTGTGTTTTTGAGTTTCTTGTAATTTTGTTTTCACCTAATTATCTTTTTTCTCCAAGGAAGGGGAGGCTGTTAAGTAATGGGTTAAGAGACACTCCAATTAGTTGTCTCATTTATGTTAAGTATCCACTAATTGACACTGATATGTGAAGGGGCTTCAGGTGGCCTTTGTGTCAGGTGATGTGATGTTAGAGTTTTGTGCAGAGTCTGTTGAAGTAAATTAAAGGTGTTTGTGGAAAAGGAGCAGTACCTTTGACTCTTTATACAACAGCAGCTAAACGTCTCACAGTTAACTCTGTGTTTAAATTAAAATTTGTTTAAACATAAATGATACCTATTGGTCAGTGTTATCACTCCTATGGGGCAGTCGCCTTTCCTCACAGTTTTACAAGTTGCAACTAACTGGGATCCTAACATTGCATGTATTTGATTTACTCCAACATTCCCTTGCTGAGTTTACAATGGTGACATAGTTCCACCTTTGCAGCCCTGACCCTAGTTTGTCCTACCGTTTTTGCATCCCTGCTCCCAAGGTCCTCCCTTTCAACTGTGTTGAAAGTATGATACAAACAATTCCTTGAACAAGCAAATCGGCAATCTTTCTCTTTGATGCCTGAGTATTTCGACTTTTCTCTCGAGTAGTGGCCCATGCAGTGTCGGCAGACTTCGGAAATCCCCATTTTCCTGCAACCCGTGTAGCTTCACCACGTGTGCGGTCCCTACAGCCCAGACCCCATTCACTTGAAAGCAAGCAAGACTGCCCCGACTGTCAGTCTTCTTTCTCACAGTTGCTGTCAAAATATTTGTTAAAACTTCACATCGGCTGCAGTGCTTCACCCGATGTCTGTGTGCAAGTCTGGTCCCGAGATTATTTTGTTGCACCTGATGCCGTCCCACAATTAGTCAATGGAAATCTAATTTCCAACAATTTTTCTGCCTCAATCCTCATCGCCAGTTTTCTCACCTTTTAAATTTCTTTTTTGCCGCAAGGAGAAACAGTATTAAGGTTCCCACATTCTGGATTCTTGTAAAACATGATGAGAGGGTTATTAAAGGTGTTGCTCATACAATCAAGATGATGATCTGCTCAAAGCCCGCATGAACACTTTACTGACGTCATTACACATCACGCGACATAGAACCATCAAGAATGTACTTCGAGATACATAACACTTGGAAAAGAGGTGGGCCAAGAAGATCAAGTGTCAGTGGACAAAGTTTTCATGATATTATATGAGCTTTGAATATATTCAAAATCCACCCAGGTAAAATTGGGCCCACATATGTGTTTAAAAAATAATCTTGTCAATTGTATTTGTCCATGTGCTTTATTAGCGACGCGTGTTAAATTTAAAGGATAGATTATCAGTTTTGTGCTGATGAAACACATGATAGTCAAATGGCCGTCGTTGTTGGCTTGCTGCTCAGTCAGATAGTTTAATCCACAGTCTGAATTAATTCATCATCTGTCCATGACAGAATGAGACAACTGTCTCCTCTTCCCCTGATGAATGTCAATTCTAATAAAACCCTCTTGTTCCTCTCAGATAAAATAATATTGAATAGATTGTAACAGACATTTAACCCTCATTGTGACATTCCCTCCAGGAAAAATCTGTTCTATAAATTGTTTTCCAATCACATAGCATTTTTAAAGACGCGCTTTTCACATCCTATTATAGTGAGTAAAATTTCCTATACTCCTGTAAAGCAGGATTCATTCTTAATCTATTTCACATTTGACTTGTTTTAAAAAGAACATGACTCATGTTTTCGCATTCCCTGGGCGCGTTTCTCCCATGCTGCGGCATATGGGAGAATCGCGTTCGCGCCATTTTTTCCCGCGGCGCCGGCAGGCGATTCTCCGAGGAGCGGAGAATCGGCGGCATTCGCGCTGGCGTGTTTGGCGCGGCGACGGTTGCGGGCCGCTGTCCACGGCTGGGCTGCCGATTCTCCGGCCTTGGTGGGCCGAGCGGCCGCGCGGAAACGCCAGGGCCATTCACACCTGCTCACAGCCGGCGGGAACTCTGTGCGTGGGATAAGGGGGGGCAGACTGTGGGGCGGGGAATAGCACTCCTTCACCGGGGGGGGGGCCTCCGATGGGGTCTGGCCCATGATCGGAGCCCACCAATCGGCGGGATGGCCTCTCCAGCCCCGGCCCTATTTTATTACGCGGCTGGCCCCTGAACCCCCACGCCATGTTGCGTCGGGGCCAGCGCGCTGAGGAACTTGGCGCGGCCCAACTGCACATGCGCGGGTTGGCGTGGTTCACCGCTCCAGCGCCAGAATCAGAGCCAGAATCGGACGTGCCCGCACCCGTTTCGTGCCGCCGTGAAATGCGACGGCGTTCACGATGGCGCGAACACTCTATCTCCATTTCGGAGAATCACGCCCCCTATATTTGCAATTGTTTCGCCTATCCCTCACCCACCCCCTTCCCAACGTGACTCCCACTTTAGCCGAGATTTATTTGGACAGTGTACATTGCACTGTTTGCACCGTGCCGGCCGGCAGGGAAGGGGCTTGGCGCCACGCCAACCCCGCCGAAGGGCCTCCGTCGGCCGGGGCGAGTTGCTGCATGCGTGGGAGCGCCAGCATAAATAGAGTGGATGAATAGAGTGCCCCCACGGCACAGGCCCGCCTGAGGATCAGTGGGTCCCGATCGCAGGCCAGGCCACCGTGGGGGCACCTCCTGGGGCCAGATCCCCCCGCGCCCCCCCGAGGCCGCCCGCACTGCCAGTTCCCACCGGTAAGGACCAACTCTAATTTACGCTGGCAGGACCGGCAAACAACGGGCTGGAGAATCGCCGGGGGGGCCGCTGCTATCGGCCACCGACCGGCATGGCGCGATTCCCTCCCCCCCCGCCGCCGGGGGGGTCGAAGAATCCCGCCCACTGAGTTATTGGGCATTGAGCATTGCTTATTAAACTTTGCTAAATGCCTCTTGCAGCTGCGAAAACTCTTTGGGTCTTCTTGATCCTCAATAACACTCCCCACTGCCCGTTTTCTGAGCATGCCCTTCCTCCCACTGTGTATTATTATGGAGAATGCAGCAGGTCATAATGCATGGGGGAAATGGCTGGGATATTCTGAGAGATACTCCAGATTGGATGAACTCAGAAGGATTAATTCAGCATTTCAGTGCTGTGCCCAAAGATGCATCTGCCTGGAGACAGATTTTACATTATGCCTTTCTCCCACAGGTGTTCATTGTTAATTCAGAATTTGTGCTACAATTAAAGCTTGCTTTAAGTTGATGATGCACGATCAATTGTACAAAGACTAAGGTTGGGTACAACTGTGGCTTTATTGCAGTCAGATGCGTGGCCTCCTGCTGCAACTGGCGAAATGGCAGATCAATGGAGGACACGCATATTTATACAGCTCCTAGTGGGCGGAGCCAGCCGGCAGGGGCTACCGGCGAACCTGTAATACAGGTTCTACCTTACATCCCCTAATAC
This sequence comes from Scyliorhinus canicula, assembly GCF_902713615.1. Lineage (NCBI taxonomy): Eukaryota > Metazoa > Chordata > Chondrichthyes > Carcharhiniformes > Scyliorhinidae > Scyliorhinus > Scyliorhinus canicula. The sequence goes on along the minus strand of NC_052161.1, from coordinate 93,870,092 downwards.
AGGTGTACAGTGGTTCATCACATTCACCCCCTGTTAAGAATGAGTCCGGCGGGGGTGGTGTGGAACTATATACAGTGTTGAGAATTATGTACAGTGTCTCAGAAAAGAAGTGGAGGAGGAAAAAAATGTCCATTTTGACGGTCCGGTGCCCGTTAGAGGGTCAGTCGATCGGTGCTTTGACGATCCGCTGGGAGTGACGTAACGGAGGCGGCGATGTCGGTGCTGGCGGTGCCAGTGTCACCGATGGCGGTGCTGGTGCTAGCCTGCTGTCGGGTGACTCCGGGAGCGTGCCAAAATCTTCTTCATCCTCTTGCGTGGGCAGGGGAAAGAGGCATGGGCTTGGTGGGGTTAATGTTGGGAGAGCCGGGGGAGTGGAGGATGGCCTGGGCGGGGAACTGTGTTTGGTTGGAACCTAACGGTGCCAGGTCCCTGAGGGAGACAATACCTTGGCGGTCGTCGGGGAACTCCATGTAGGCATACTGTGGGTTGGCGTGGAGCAAGTGTACCCTGTCCACCAACAGGTCTGTGGAGTTGGACGTGCCTACGGAGCAGGACCGGTCCTGGAGCTGCGAGCCAAGTCGGGAGCGACACCCCGGATGTGGACTTCCTGGGGAAGGTAAAAAGACATTCATGGGGTGTGTTATTCGTAGCGGTGCACAGTAGTGACCGGATGGAGTGTAGTGCAGCAGGGAGGACCTCCTGCCAGCGGGAGGCTGGGAGGTTTCTGGACCGTAGGGCCAGCTGGATGGCCTTCCATACCGTCCCGTTCTCCCTCTCTACCTGCCCGCTTCCCCGGGGGTTGTAGCTTGTCGTTCTCCTGGAGGCGATACCCCTGCTGAGCAGGAACTGACGCAGCTCATCGCTCATGAATGAAGATCCCCTGTCGCTGTGGATGTAGTCGGGGAAACCGAACAGCGCAAAGATAGTGTTGAGGGCTTTGATGACGGTGGCAGACGTCATGTCGGGGCATGGGATGGTGAAGGAGAATCTGAAGTACTCATCGACCACACTGAGGATATACGTGTTGCGGTCGGTGGAGGGGAGGGTCCCGTTGAAATTCAGCTGAGGCGTTCAAAGGGGCGGGAGGCCTTCACCAGGCGCGCACGGTCCGGCCGGTAGAAGCGCGGCTTGCACTCCGCACAGACCTGGCAGTCCCTGGTGACTGACCGTACTTCCTCGACGGAGTAGGGCAGATTGCGGGCCTTGACGAGATGGTACAGTCGAGTAACCCCCGGGTGACAAAGGCTGTCGTGCAGGGACCGGAGTCGGTCTACTTGTGCGTTGGCACATGTACTTTGGGATAAGGCATCTGGGGGCTCATTGAGCTTGCCGGGGCGATACAAAATCTCATAATTATAGGCGGAGAGCTCGATTCTCCGCTGCAAGATTTTATCATTTTTGATCTTGCCCCGCTGTGTGTTATTCAACATGAAGGCTACCGACCGTTGGTCAGTGAGGAGAGTGAATCTCCTGCCGGCCAGATAATGCCTCCAATGCCGCACAGCTTCAACGATAGCCTGGTCCTTCTTTTCGACGAATGAGTGCCGAATTTCAGAGGCATGAAGGGTGCGGGAAAAGAACGCCATGGGTCTGCCTGCCTGATTGAGGGTGGCGGCAATGGCTACATCTGAAGCGTCGCTTTCTACTTGGAAGGGCAGCGTCTTGTCTACTGCATGCATTCCGGCCTTGGCTATGTCAGCTCTGATACGGGGGAAGGCGTGCTGTGCCTCAGCCGTGAGGGGAAATTCGGTGGACTATATGAGTGGGCGGGCCTTGTCCGCATAGTTTGGGACCCACTGAGCATAGTATGAAAAGAACCCCAGGCAGCGTTTGAGTGCCTTGGGGCAGTGGGGGAGGGGAAGCTCCATGAGGGGGTGCATGTGTGGTCAGGATCAGGCCCCAGAACTCCATTCCTAACCACATAGCTGAAGGTGGCTAAGCGGGTTGTACTGGACACACACTTCTCTTTATTGTAAGTAAGGTTGAGAAGAGTGGAGGTGCGGAGGAATTTAGCGAGGTTGGCATCGTGGTCCTGCTGGTCATGGCCGCAGAGGGTGACGTTATCTATGTACAGGAACGTGGCCCGCAAACCGTACCGGTCGACCATTCAGTCCATCTCCCTTTGGAAGACCAAGACCCCGTTAGTGACGCCAAAGGGAACCCTAAGAAAGTGGTAGAGATGACCGTCTGCCTCGAAGGCAGTGTGTGGACGGTCCGATTTACGGATGGGGAGCTGGTGGTAGGCGGATTTCAGGTCAATTGTTGAGAAGACCCGGTACTGCGCAATCTGATTGACCATTTCAGATATGCGAGGGACAGAGCTGCGTATACTGATTGATGGTCTGGCTGTAGTCCACGACCATTTTGTGTTTCTCCCCAACCACTTGGGCTCTCCACGGGCTGTTGCTGGCCTCGATGATACCCTCCCGAAGCAGCCTCTGGACCTCGGACCTGATGAAGGCCTTGTCCTGGGCGCTGTACCATCTGTTCCTGGTGGCAATGGGTTTGCAATCGGAAGTTAGATTGGCAAAGAGGGAGGGGGGGTCAACCTTTAGGGTCGCGAGGCCGCAAACGGTGAGTGGAGGTAGGGGCCCGCCGAATTTGAGGGTGAGGCTCTGGATATTGCACTGAAAATCCAGGCCCAGCAATAGTGCAGCGCAGAGATTAGGAAGGACATAGAGACGGAAACCGGTGAATTCTACGCCCTGGACCATGAGAGTGACCGTGCAGAACCCCCGGATCGCAACAGAATGGGATCCAGAGGCCAGGGAAATCCGTTGATTGGCAGGGTGGACCGTGAGGGAGCAGTGCCTTACCGTGTCTGGGTGAATGAAGCTTTCGGTGCTCCCGGAGTCCAGCAGGCAGGAGGTCACGTGGCCATTGATTTTCACCGTTGTCAAAGCAGTGGCCAGGTTGTGTGGACGAGACTGGTCCAGCGTCATCAAGGCAAGCTGCGGGTGATCGTCAGAGGTTTCATACGGAGAGCATTGGCGGGCCAAGTCATGGGATGTCGTTGGCGTTCCTGCCCCGTGTGGAAGACAAGATGGCGGCGTCCGGAGGTCCTGCGTGGAACAAAATTGCGGCGCCCATGGGGCGCACATTGCGGGGCGGGACAAGATGGCGGCACCCATGGGTCGCATGTGGACTGAGGGGAAGAAGATGGCGGCGCCCACTGGCCGCATGTGGCCCTGGGAGGAGAAGATGGCGGTGCCCATTGTACGTTTGGCAGGGGGGAGGGGGTGATAGCGGCGACTGCGCGGGCCTGGCACACTGCGGCAAAGTGGCCCTTTTTGTTACAAGACTTGCAAGTGGCAGTGCCGGCCATGCAGCGTTGGGGGGGGGGGGGGGGTGCTTCTGTTGGCTGCAGAAGTAGCAGCGTGGACCCCCAGGGTGCGTGGATTGGCGTGTGGCGCAGGCATATTGGCTAGGCAGGGCCCAGCTGGTGGGGGGTCGTTTGCAGGGTCCAGGAGGGATAGGAGGGGTGGGCCATGTGGCAAGAGGGGTAGGCCTGAACATTATGGGAGGCGACCGTCATGGAGAGCGCTAATGTTTTTGTCTCTGCTAGGTCGAGCGTGGTCCCTTCCAGCAGTCGTTGTCGGATGAGGTCCGACCCAATCCCTGTAATGAACGCATCGCGCATGAGATTAGAATGTTCGGTGGCCGTAACGGTCTGACAGTTACAGTCCCGGACGAGTAGGATTAGGGCCCGCCAGAAGTCTTCGATGACTCACCAGGGAGTTGAGAGCGAGTGGCGAGTATGTGCCTGGCCACGAGCGTGTTCGCTTTCTGCACGTAGTTCTCTTTTAGGAGTGCCATGGCTTCCGCGTAAGTCGGGGCATCCTGGATCAGCGGGAACACGCTTGAGCTCAACCTGGAATACAGGATCTGTATCTTCTGAGCCTCCGTCGGTGTGGGGTTCGCTGCATTGATGTAAGCCTCGAAGCAAGCTAGCCAGTGATTAAAGTCCTTTTTGGCATCAGGCGAGTGCGGATCCAGCTGCAGGCGATCTGGTTTGATTCTGATATCCATCTTGTTGAAAATCTGACTGCAATAAATTGATGCACGATCAATTGCACAAAGACTAAGGTTGGGTACAACTGTGGCTTTATTGCAGTCAGATGTGTGGCGAAATTGCAGATCAATGGAGGACACGCATATTTATACTCCTCCTACTGGGCGGAGCCAGCCGGCAGGGGCTACCGGTGATCCTGTAATACAGGTCCTACCTTACATCCCCTAATACAGGTTTACAGTGATTCACCACAGTTGGGTAATCCAGCACAACTGTCCACAATTGGGGAAAGGCTGCGGGAATCATTGTCAGGGTATATGAACCAGTTCACTCTGAGTACCTGGGAGGAACTGGGAGAGGCTGTGAACTCTGCTGTCCTGGAGGTAAGCCTGTTTTCAGGTACAGGCTTCAGGCACATTCTTCCTCAAAGTACAATTATTGGAATTAACATTTTTGTCCATCACATAAGTCAAGGTTTCAGTAACATTAACATTCTTGAATTCATGGTATCTACAGTTAGCTGTTGTAAAAGGAATGATGAGTGAGTGAGTGCCAGAGGGAACCTGCCTTCCTTAATCTGGTGCTGATGGTTGCACACAAGCTGGCTCATGCCTGGACACTCCTTTGGCTTTAAACAACAAGGTAGTTAATGTTTGGCAATATAGTCATTCTGTTAAAACCTGCGGTTCCATCTTATTACAATCTGGCCTGTAGTGCAGTAGTTGGCCATTCGGCCCATCGAGTCTGCACCGATCCTCCAATAGAGCACTCCACCCAGGCCCAAACCCCAAACCTATCCCCATAACCCCACCTACCTTGCACATCTTTGGACACTGAGGGGCAATTTAGCACGGTCAATCCACCTAAGCGTGCACATCTTTGGACTGTGGGAGGCAACCGGAGCACCCGGAGGAAACCCACGCAGACACGTGGAGAACGTGCAGACTCCACACAGACAGTCGCCCAATGCCAGAATTGAAACCGGCTCCCTGGCACTGTGAGGCAGCAGTGCTAACCACCGTGCCGTGGTATTGGTGGAGTAAGGAATGACATTGTTTGCTCTTGGACAATAGGGCATCAGTAACCTATTTCATGTAACACAGTAGTGCAGATTGACCAATACAACTGCTGTTCTCAATATCCCTGTGCAAAATGGTGGGAGCAACATCATGAATGAACTTCACTGCCTGTCCTGGAGGGAGGGGTTGGTCCATATGCAGCGTCTTGCATTGTTCCTGTCACTTCCACAGCTGGATAATCCAAACACCTGGACAACTCCAAAAGAATGATCAACTTTTTTGTGCTTTGAGAGAATGAAGATTCTCCCTGCTTTGTCCTGTCCTGACATTGCCTGTGAAAACCTTTGTAGAATTAACTGTTTTATGTGAAGATCCTTCAAAATATGTATTTTTCTGTTTATTTTACAGGATGTGGATATTGTTGGCTAGGCCAACATGTATTGCCCAACCCTAGTTGTCCTTGAGAAAGCGATGGTGAGCTGCCTTCTTGAACCTGGTACTTGTGGCGTGAATGTCACTTGCCAGTTTTCAGCCCAGGCCTAGGTTGTCCAGGTCTTGTTACATTTCAACGTGGACTACTTCAGCATCTGAGGAGTTGCAGATGGTGCTGAGCACTGTGCAGTCATCAGTGAACATCCCCACTGCTGACCTTATGATGGAACGGAGGTCATTGATGAAGCAGCTGAAGATGGTTGGGCCGAGTACATGACCCTGAGGAACTCCTGCAGTGATGTCCTTGAGCTGAGATAATTGACATCCAAACACCACAACTACCTACCTTTGTGCCAGATATGACTCCAACCAACGGACAGTTTTGCCAAGATTCCCATTGACTCCCTGTGGTGTAGGTACCCTCACTGTGCTCTTAGGGATGGAGTTCCAGGATTTTGACACAGAAACAGAGAAGGAACGGTGATATGTTTCCAATTAAGAATGGTGAGTGACTTGGAGGGGAACCTCCATGTGGTGGTGTCCCCATGTGTCTGCTGCCCTTGTCCTTCTAGATGGTAGTTGTCGTGGGCTGGTCAAGGTGCTGCCTAAGGAGCATTGATGAATTCCTGCAGTGCACCTTGTAGATGGTGCACACGGCTGCCACTGTTCGTCAGTGGTGGAGGGATAGAATGTTTGTGGAAGGGGTAGCAATCAAACGGGCTATTTTGTTCTCCATTGATTCTTGAGTGTTGTTGAAGCTGCATTCATTCAAGGCAAATGGAGAGCATCCCATTAAACTCCTGACTTCTGCCTTGTAAATGGTGGATAGGTTTTTCGGGATCAGAAGGTGAGTTACTCGCTGTAGGATTCCTAGCCTTTGACTTGCCCTGGTAGCCACAGTATTTATATGACTAGTCCAGTTCAGTTTCCGATCAATGATAACCCCCAGGATGCTGCTCATGGTGATACAACAATGGCAATGCCATTGAATGCAAAGGGGTCATGGTTAGATCCTCTGTTATTGGAGATGATCATTGTCTGGCACTTGTGGTTTGAATGTTACTTGCCACTTATCAGCCCAAGCTAGGATATTGTCCAGGCGTTGTTGAATTTGGACATGAACTGCTTCAGTATCTGAGGAGCACGGTAGCATTGTGGATAGCACAATTGCTTCACAGCTCCAGGGTTCCAGGTTCGATTCCCGGCTTGGGTCACTGTCTGTGTGGAGTCTGCACATCCTCCCCGTGTGTGCGTGGGTTTCCTCCGGGTGCTCCGGTTTCCTCCCACAGTCCAAAGATGTGCAGGTTAGGTGGATTGGCCATGCTAAATTGCCCTTAGTGTCCAAAATTGCCCTTAGTGTTGGGTGGGGTTTCTGGGTTATGGGGATAGGGTGGAGGTGTTGACCTTGGGTAGGGTGCTCTTTCCAAGAGCCGGTGCAGACTCGATGGGCCGAATGGCGTCCTTCTGCACTGTAAATTCTATGATAATCTATGAGTCGTAAGTGATGCTGAATATTGTGCAGTCTTCAGGGAATATCCCCATTGCTGTCCTTATAATGGAAGGAAGGTTATTGATGAAGCAACTGAAGATGGTTGGGCCTCGGACAAACTCCTGCAACCATCTTTCTTTGTGCCAGGTATGACTCCAAGCAGCGAAGAGTTTTGCCACGATTCCCATTGACTCCAGTTTTGTTGGTGCTCCTTGATGCCAGACGCGGTCAAATGGCACCTTGATGACAAGGGCCTCACCTCACCTCTGGCATTTAGCTCTTTTTTCCAGCTTTTTTGTTTGAACCAAAAGCTGTAATAAGATCAGGAGCTGAGTGACCCTGGCAGAACCCAAACTGAGTGTCCGTGAGCAGGTTATTGCTGAGTAAGTGCCACTTTATAGCACTGTTAATTATCCCTTCCGTCATTTTGCTGATGATGGAGAGTAGACTGATGGGGTGACAATTGGCCATGTTGGATTTGGCCTGTTTCTTGTTTACAGGACACACCTGGACAACTTCCCAAATTGCCGGGTAGATGTCAGTGTTGTAGCTGTACTGGAACAGCTTGGCTAGGGGTGTGGCAAGTTCTTGAGCACAAGTTTTCAGTACTCTTGCTGGAAATTGTCAGGGCCCAGAGCCTTTGCAGTTTCCAGTGCCTTCAGTCGTTACTTGATATGTATCGATGTATCTATTTCATTACCACAAGAAGTAGTTGATGCTAAAACATTGAATATATTCAAGAGGCGGCTAGATATAGCACTTGGGGCAAATGGGATCAAAGGTTATGGGGAGAAAGCAGGATTAGACTATTGAGTTGGATGATGAGCCATGATCGTGATAAATGGCGGAGCAGACTCGAAAGGCCAAAAGGCCTTCTCCTGTTCCTATCTTCTATGTATCTATCTATATCATGTGGAGTGAAACGAATTGGCTAAAGACTGACAGACTGAGGAGACCGGAATTGATCATTGGCACTTTTGGCTGAAGATTGTTGCGAATGCTTCAGCCTTATCTCTTGCATAGATGTGCTGGGCTCCTCCATCACTGAGGATGGGGATGCTCGTGGAACTTCCTCCTCAGTGAGTTGCTTAATTGTCCACCGCCATTAACGGCCGCAAGTGGCAGGACTTGCTAGTGCGATTGGGGAGGGTTTAATATAATATGGCAGGGGGATGGGAATCTATGTAAGGATTCAGAGCAGGGGGAATCATGAACAAGACAAAAAGACAACAAGAAGAATAAGAAAAGTGATAGGTAGAGAAATCAAGGGCCTGTATCAGATATTGACACCGTAAACAATAAGAGAGGTGTGACAAGAAACGTTAAAAGGACAAGACTTGAGGTTTTGTACCTGAACACTCTAAGCATTCAAAATAAAATTGATAAATCAGTTGCGCATGTTGTTGTACAGGGATATGATATGGTTGGGGTTACGGAGACATGGCTCCAAGGTGACCAAGGATGGGAACTAAACATTGAGGACTCTCAGTTTTTAAGAAGGACAGACAGAAAGGAAAAGGTGGTGGAATTGCATTGTTGATTAAAGAAGATATTGATACCACATTGAGGAAAGATATTAGTACAGACGTTGTGGAATCTGTGTGGGTTTGTTAAGAAACACCAAAGGAAAAAAAACATTCATTGGGTTGGGATACAAAGCACCAAACCATCGTGGTAATGTTGGGAATAGCAATAGACAGGAAATCAGAGATGCATGTGATAAAAGAACATCTGTGATTATGGATGACTTTAAGCTGCATATCGATTGGGTGCGTCAAATTAGTCACAGCACAAAAGAGGCAGAATTTCTGTCACGTATACAGGATGGTTTTCTGAAGGAACCGGCAATGGAACGGCCATTTTGGACTTGGTGTTGTCCAATAAGAAAGGATTAGTTGTCAATCTAGTGAGATAATCCTCGGGGATGAGTGACCATAATATGATAGAATTATTTATCAAGGTGTATAGTGAGGTAGTTGATTCTGAGACAAGGGTCCTGAATCTCAATAAAGGTAACTATGATGGTATGAGGTATGAGTTAGCTATGATGGACTGGGAAACATTACTGAAAGGAAGGACAGTGGACAGGCAATGGCAGGCATCCAAGGAACAAATAGGTGAACTCCAAAAGTTGTTTATTCCTATTTGACACAAGAGTAGAAAGGGAATTGTGTCCAAATTAGTGGAAATTAGAAATTGTATTAGATTCAAAGAAGAGGCAAATTAGCTGGAAAAGCAATAGACCTGAAGATCGGGAACAGTTTAAAATTCAGCCAAGGCAGACCAAGGAATTGATTCAGAAGGGAAAATGCAATATGAAGGTAAGCAAGTGGGGAAGATAAAAACTGACTGTAAAAGTTTATCTCAGTATGTAAAAAGAAAAAGATTTACAGAAACAAATGTAAGCCTTTACAGTCAGAAATGGGAATTCATAACAGGGAACAAAGTAGAGGCTGAGGAACTAAAGCAGCAAAAATTGGAAGGCAGGTTATTATTTGAATGGGTGTAAATTGAGAGGTGGATACTCAACGAGACCCTGGTGTCCTCGTGCATCAGTCGCTGAAAGTAAGCGGGCAGGTACAGCAGGCAGTAAAGAAGGCAAATGGTAGTTGGCCTTCATAGTGATAGGATTTATGTATAGGAATAGGGATGTTTTACTGCAATTGCATAGGCCATTGGTGAGACCACATCTGGAATATTGTACATAGTTGTGGTGTCCTTATCTGAGGGAAGTTGTTCTTGCTATGGAGGGAGTGCAGCGAAGGTTTACCAGGCTGATTCCGGGGATGGCAGGACCGTCTTATGAGGAGAGACTAAATTGTCGAGAATTATATTCATTGGAGTTTAGAAGAGTTAAAGGGATCTCATAGAAACTTAGAAAATTCTAACAGGATTAGTCAGGGTAGATTCAGAAAGAATGTTCCCGATGGTGGCGTAGGCGAGAACTACTGCTCATAGTTTGAGGATAAGGGTAAACCTTTTAAATGAGGTGAGGAGACATTTCTTCATCCAGAGAGTAGTGAATCTGTGGAATTCACTCTCATGGAAAGTAGTTAAGGCCAAACATTGTGTCAAACATTTATTCAAGAAGGGATTAGATATAGCTCTTGGGGCTAAAGGAATCAATTGGTATGTGGGGAAGGCGGGATCAGGGTATTGAACTTGATGATCAGCCATGATCATAATGAATGGTGGAACAGGCTTGAAGGGCCGAATAGCCTCTCCCTGCTTTCAATTTCTACGTATGACTCTACGCTTAGATCTGATCTGTTGGTTGTGGAATCATTTAGTTCTGTTTATTACTTTTTGCTTATGCTGTTTGGAACAGCAAGTAGTCCTGTGTCAGGAATCAGACCTGTGCTGTTTGCGTTATTTTGAACCGCACGTTGGCTGGGATTTACCCTCCAATCCGCCACGTGTTTTCCAGCGTTGGAGGCGGCCACCCAGTGTGATCTATCGCCGTTGTCAATGGGATTTCTTGTTGACAGCGCCCTCATTGCCACGAAACCTGTGGACCCAGGAGCGAGCGCACTCTGTAGTCTATAGCTGCACGGATAGTGATGTTGAGACATGCTGGCATACTTGCCTGCATCATTTTTGAATATGTCACCTCACCTTGAACAAAGACAATCGGCTGGATTCTCCGTTCCTGAGACTAAGTGCTGACGTCGGGCAAGAATCCGTCACCTACCACAACAGCAAAACTGGCGGCGCACCTGGACCGATTCAGTGACCACTGAGAGGCGAGCACTGGCGCCGCATGGAACACAATCGATTCCAATAAGAAATGGTGTGGGATTCGGCGATTTGTGATTGACACTCAGGTGGCTGACAAGCTGCGGCCGCATATACACACTTCACTCCCTATACACACCATCCCAGCCAACAAGGTGGCAGCAAGGAGAGCGGCACCATGCTTCACGGATAGCGAGCTGGCGACCCTCCTGGACGCTGTGGAGGAGAGGCGAGCCACCTATACCCTAGCCCGGGAAAGAGGCTGCCAGCCGCTGCCATTTGCTGTGCCCTGGCGCAGGTGGCAGAGGTGGTCAGCTCCACCAGTAACACCATCTGGACCAGCCTTTCGTGTTGGAAGAAACTGCACGACTTCCTCAGGATGGCCAGGGTGAGTAGGCAGCACTGCGGCCCTGGCACCAATCCTCGGCCCACAAACCGGTGACACCCCCAGCAAGGAGGGGCTGTTTAGCACACTGGGCTAAATCGCTGGCTTTTAAAGCAGACCAAGGCAGGCCAGCAGCACGGTTCGATTCCCGTAACAGCCTCCCCGAACAGGCGCCGGAATGTGGCGACTAGGGGCTTTTCACAGTAACTTCATTGAAGCCTACTCGTGACAATAAGCGATTTTCATTTCATTTCATTTCATTTCATTTCAGGAGGGCGGCCAAACCCTCACCCTGCGCCACATGCCGGTACATATATACCTGTCACTCAAGACACCCTGGAATCCAGGGATGGCACTGGTTTCTCGTCACAGCAACTCCAACACCCTGCATCATCCCAGAGACACTCACCTCAGTTAAGCACTTTCGTGAAGAGGGCCTGGGACACTATCTGTTGCACACCACACAGCTGCTCTGGTACATCAGAACTCCCAAGGGGTGGACGGTTGGAGGGTGGGTGGACCCCAGGAACTAGCTGCCATCCTGGCAGGTTTTGGGCATCTGGAATGGACAATTCCATCTATAGTGGAGATGCAATCGCAGAGCTGGGGACTACTTGAGGGGTTGTCGGTAAGCATCTAGCACCTGCAGGTGCAGTTGGAGGATTGTAACTGCGTATTGGAGCAGGAATGATGCCGGCCATGCGAGCCACTTATGCCAACACCGCTCTGGTGACGCCGCAGTGGAGGCGTTGGGGCGAGGGTTTTGGCTATGGATCAGCATGTCCAAGGCCTGGGTGAGAATGTCAGCGGCATGGCCCAGGTGCTGGCTGATGTGGCGCAGACACCAAGGGAGTTGGCGTGAACAAAGGGAGATGGTGCAGTCACTGGCACAGACCCAGAAGGTGGTGGCACAATCACAGCGTGATGTGGTGCAGTCCCAGATAGATATGGTCCACTCCCTGCGCTACATGGTTGCGAGCATGCAAGTACTGGTCAAGACAGGCTGCCGGCTTGCAGGATTGGCAGCGCCAGGTGACGGGGGTGCCTCAGGGAATAGATCTACGGGAGCTTGATCAAGCAGTGCTTCAGCCTCCTTGAGATACTGTTCAGATGCGTGAACCGCACTGAAGGGGCCCTCCAGTATGAAGCTGAGAGGGTTGCCCGCATCGTGACAGCCTGCTGTGTCCTCCACATCATCACACAGCAGGGGGCCGACGTGCTGCCAGTCGTGAAACTGGAGGCAATCAGATCGCCCCGTGTGCGTTTCCCTGGCGCACGTATCATGCTGCCTCCCTTGTCTGCCTGGGCTTCAAGTCCTGCCTATTCTGCCCCTCTCCTGCATCCTCCTTGTGGGACGAGGCCTGCCGTTTATCCTTCTCCTCCAGCATGTCGGCCCTCTGCTGCGCAAAAGGGGTTCCACTTGATCAACGTGCAGCTCTTTCATATTTTTTTAAAATAAATTTAGATTAGCCAATTATTTTTTCCAATTAAGGGGCAATTTAGCGTCGCCAATCCACCTACTCTGCACATCTTTGGGTTGTGGGGGCGAAACCCACGCAGACACGGGGAGAATGTGCAAACTCCACACGGACAGTGACCCAGAGCCGGGATTGAACCTGGGACCTCGGCACCGTGAGACGGTTGTGCTAACCACTAGGTCACCGTGCTGCCCTTGCTCTTTCATATGTTACCATCAACTGCACGTCTGCGCCCGATACCCAGACAGTGTCCATGACGTCTTCATCGTGGCACACTCGATGATTCCTGACATGTTCGAGGCGCACCCCCATCTGGGGGGGCTTGATCACGGGTGACGGATCTTCTTTTGGTTTGCGTAGAGTGGCCTGTCATCTGCAGGTGATCATAAGGCAATGTGCATCCCCCCCTGGACCCGGGGCATGTCGCCTATGGTGGCGAATCCCGGGCATCCTGCTGGGATATGTCCACTTTAAAATGGATCTATTGTGCTGACGGGCATATGGGACCTATGTGACGGCCCTGGGGAATACCAGGTCCGGCCCAGTAATGAAATGCCAATGGTGCTTACTGTACGTGTGTTCTGGAATGCATTAACGCCGCTATCGAGGCAATGGGGAATTGCAAGTTGATGTGAAACTGGCGCCCGCCAAGATTTTGGCGTCGGAACCGATTCTCTGCCTAACCGCGTTTCCCGATTCAGGCGTCGGCCCATGGTGAATCCCTCCCAATTCCTTTATAATGAATGCAGAATGTGTTCAACAGTGAAGGACCATTACCTGATTCACAGAAACTTAAATCAATTGCAAACACTGCTGATACAACAAACGTGCAATAAGCCCAAATTCTACCAGGACTCACACATACTCTAGTCACCTATTTCTCAGCTCATTACATCTCCCTATTTAATCCGAAAAAAGACATCACAAAGTGTGATGGATTACATCATATAAACGGGCACCAAATCAAACAACTATCAGCGTTCCATCAATGCTGATTTCGACCGTGGGAAACCACTGGACTACTCATGGATCCAGCCCATTTGGCTTGGTTGTAATTCTTGTGCAGACAAGGTAATAACCCATCAGTTGTTGCAATGGGAAGTAAACAGCTAACTCACATAGTTCAACATTGTTCACGGAGACAGAATCGTCTCACGTGGGGTATCTTACACTTTCATCTCTATTTGTATGGAGTTCAAAGTCATAACTAATTGTAGACCAGCAGTAATTTAATAATCCAAATAGCTAACCGCGTGCTTGAATAAAGCATTGAATATTCAAAAGTCCAATCGTATTGTTATGATGCCCTGGGGCTAGTGCGCGGTCAATTCCAGACCCATAGACCCCAGAGTCCCAACATAAGTGAATTAACCAATAATTTGCATGTTTACCTGAGATCATTAACCCGTGACTACTCAAATGACTTACTGACACCAGGTTTATAAATAAAACATTTTAAAAACTGTTCACTTTTGACAAGAGAAGAGTCAAACATATAATTGCAGTAATATGAAAAATGAAATGAAATGAAAACCGCTTATTGTCACAAGTAGGCTTCAAGTGAAGTTACTGAGAAAGGCCTCTAATAAAGCACTAGTTTGCTAATCTAAGATGGAAAGGGCCTGCCAGCAGCCAATGGTGAGCCACCTCTGCGGGAGGGGGCAGAAAATCCTACCCATGTGAGTATCAACAAGGCAAGATCAACCCAGTGGAACGTCTTTCACAGCATCCGCTGTTGACAATGCTATGCCAAGGAAAAGGTGGTCGCGCAACAACTGAACTACATATTCCTGAAGGCGGTTTCAAAGACATCAAAACTAGCTGATATCAAAGTGGCAACAACAAAAAAGATGAGGGGTGGGATTCTCCGACCCCCTCCCGCTGGTCGGAGAATCGCCAGGGGCCGGCGTGAATCCTGCCCCCGCTGTCTCCCAATGTCTCCGCCACCAGAGATTCGGTGGGGCGCGGCGGCGTGAATCAAACCACCTACCTTACCAGGCGGCGCGGGCAGGCTCCGGGGTCCTGGGGGGGGGGGGGGGGTGCGGGGCGACCTGGCCCGGGGGGGTGCCCCCACGGTGGCCTGGCCCGCAATCGGGGCCCACCGATCGATGGGCGGGCCTGTTCCGTGGGGTCACTCTTTTCCTTCAGCGTTCGCCATAGTCTTCACGATGGCAGACGCGGAAGTGACCCCCTCCCCTATGCATGCACGGGGATGACGTCAGCAGCCGCTGATGCTCCGGCCCATGTGCAGACTTCCGCCGGCCGGCGAAAGCCCTTTGGCTCCGGCTGGCGTGGCGCCAAAGGCCGTTCCCGCCGGTCAGCGGGGCGACAACCATTCTGGCGCGGGCCTAGCCCCTCAAGGTTAGGGCTTGGCCCCTAAAGGTGCTGAGACTTCTGCACCTTTGGGGCGGCCCGACGCCGGAGTGGTTCACGCAACTCCATCCCGCCGGGACCCCCCGCCCCGCTGGGTAGGGCAGAATCCCGCCCAAGGTGTTTTACCAATGTATAATGGCAGAGGGACTAAAAAGGTTGGAAGACGTGACTCAGATAGTGTCTGCAAATGAATTTGCTCACAAACTACAACCATTACAAACACGCGTGGCCGGATTATCCGGTCGCCGATGCTGAAATCACGTTCGGCGAATGGCCAGAAGATCCAAGTTTCTGACCAAATCGGGGGTGGCGCCGCTTTCATGATACTTTGCCCCCTCTGAGAATGGAGCGCCACATATCGACTGCCTCAGGACATTGCCTGAGGTCCGTCCCTGATGCTCCGTCCCCGACTGTCCGACAGTGTGGGTCTCTCATGGTCTCATCTATCGGGAACTCAGCGTGCCGACTGCGGACTCAGTACAGCCCGTCACAGCCGTGGGAGGGCCGACCCGCGGGCAGGGGGTACATTATTTGGGGCTGAGGGCACTGTGGGTGGGTTGGGGTAGGGGTAGCCCGGAGCATGTGAGCCGGCCAAAGGGGGAGGGGCACTATTTCGCGGGCAAGGTCCACGGGCTGCATCCGCCATGTAGCACAGCGTGACCGCTGCAGGCCGCTGCTGTGCGCACGTGCGGTTACGGACCCTGCAATTCTCCGGGGCGTATCGGCAGCTAGAGCCAGGTGCTGCCGTCCTGCTAGCCCCCAGCATAACAAGGAAACGGTGGCCGCTTTGTGCCAGTTTTTCGGTGGCGGTTTTGCGCCAGTTTTTCTGGCGTAAAACGGCACCTATCCCACGTTGTTGTGGGGACATAGCCCCAGAATCGGGGAATCCAGCCCACGATCTCCAGTTACACATAACTGTATTGTAATTTCACAATTGATAAGGAAACGTGCTGTCAATGTTGCACATGAACGTCACTTGGAAATTGCCAAAACCAAGAAATCCTTATTGAAAAGGTATGGGCCGGGATACTCCAGCACCCCGCCGGGTCGGAGAATTCGGGGGGAGGCGCGAATCCCACCCCGCTGCCCCGACGCCAGCTGCCCTATTCTCCATTGCCGTTTTTCGGGCGGCGGCAGGATTCCCGTTGACAGTGGCCGTCCGGCAATTCTCCGGGCCTTGACGAACCGAGCGGCCGTCCATTTTTGGCCAGTCCCACCGGCGTGAATTACTCATCTCGCGCATGGCGGGACCTGGCAGGTTAGTGTGCGGGGGCGGTCCTCGGGGGGTGCGGGGGTGCGGGGGGGATCTGACCCGGGGGGGTGCCCACGGTGGCCTGGCCTGCAATCGGGGCCTACTAATCTGCGGGTGGGCTTGTTCCATGGGGGGGCTACTTTCTTCCATGGCGGGCCTCTCCAGGGCTCTGCCATATTGCCCGGGGGCAGGCGCGGAGAAGAGTACCCCCTGTGCATGCGCAAAAATATGCCAGCCGGTCTGCGCATGTGTAGGATCACGCCGGCTATTCCGCACATGCACGAGATCATGCCGGCCATTCCGCTCATGCACGAACTCGCGCTGGCTCTTCGGAGCTGGCTGGAGCGGCGTCAACCCTTCCGCCGTCCAGCAAGCCCCCGACAATGGGAAGAATTCCGTACTTTCGGGGGTTGTTGACGCCGGAGTGGTTGGCGCCGGTTTTCCCACCGGCATGGTGACTTAGTCCCCAGAAGGGAGAATCCCGCCCATGGTTCCCAAAAATTATCTGTATGGCAGAAAACAAAATCCATCAATGCCAATTATATCAAAGCAACCACACTGTAAAACCTTGTGATTATCTCAACAGGGACATCGGACCCCCATTCAACACTGACACCGGACCCCCATTCAACAGTGTCATCGGACCACCAATCAGCAGTGACATCCGACCCCCATTCAAAAATGACGTCGGACAACATTCAACTGTGACATCGGACCCCCATTTAACCGTGACATCCGACCCCCATTCAACACTGACGTCAGACCCCCATTCAACAGGAACATCGGACCCCCATTCAACAGGGACATCGGACCCCCATTAAACACTGACATTGGACCCCATTTCAACACTGACATTGGACCCCCCTTCAACAGGGACATCGGACCCCCATTCAACAGGGACATCGGACCACCATTCAACACTGACATTGGACCCCCCTTCAACAGGGACATCGGACCCCCATTCAACAGGGACATCGGACCCCCATTAAACACTGACATTGGACCCCATTTCAACACTGACATTGGACCCCCCTTCAACAGGGACATCGGACCCCCATTCAACCATGACATCGGACCCCCATTCAACAGTGACATCCGATCCCCATTCAACCGTTACATCCGACCCCCATTCAACACCGAAATCGGACCCCCATTCAACAGTGACATCGAACTCCCATTCAACCGTGACATCCGACCCCCATTCAACACTGACATCGGACCCCCATTCAACAGTGACACTGGACGCCCATTCAACAGTGACATCGGGCCCCCATTTAACTGTGACATCCGACTCCCATTCAACACTGACATTGGACCCCCTTTCAACAGTGCATCGGACCCCCATTCAACACTTATTTCGGACCCCCATTCAACAGTGACACCGGACCCCCATTCAACGATGACACCGAACACCCATTCAAAGTGACATCCGATCCCAATTATAAAGTGACACCAGACCCCATTCAACAGGGGCATCGGACCCCCATTCAACAGTGACATCTGACCTCCATTCAACAGGGACATCGGACCCCCATTCAACAGGGACATCGGACCCCCATTCAACAGGGACATCGGACACCCATTCAACAGAGACATCTGACCCCATTCAACAGTGACATCTGACCCCCATTCAACAGTGTGATCGGACCCCACTCAACCGTGACATCTGACCCCCATTCAACAGTAACATCGGACCTCCATTCAACAGGGACATCGGACCCCCATTCAACAGTGATACCAGACCCCATTCAACAGAGACACTGGACCCCATTCAGCAGTGACATCGGACCCCCATTCAACAGGGACATCGGACCCTCATTCAACAGTGACATTGGACCCCCAATCAACAGTGACATTGGACCCCCATTCAACAGTGACACCAGACCTCCATTCAACAGGGACATCGGACCCCCATTCAACAGTGATACCAGACCCCCATTCAACGGTGATATTGGCCCCCCTATTCAAAAGTGATATCAGATCCCCACTGAACAGTGGTATCGGATCCTCATTCAGCCGCAGCCATATGTCAGTACCTTCAACAGTGGAGGGGTTAAGTGGAGAGGTGAACGAGGAATCACTCTCTCTTGAATTAGATTTTCTTAGAACATTCAAGGTAATTTCAAATTCCACTTGTGTTTCTCTCACAGAATGAACTCAACCACAACGAGCATTACTCACAATCTATTTCTTGTAAAGAGGGAAGTGAAACTTGGCATTGGTGTTAACTGAACTCACTGGCAATAGTCTGAAGGATTTGATCACAAGGCTGTCTGCCAGTTGAAATCTTTCATGCAGAAGCCTGAACCTCCCTATTTTGGCATTTTAGTTTTTTTTTCAGTATTGTGTAATATCTCCTCTCGCTTCATATCCTCATTAAGCTTTCAGACGGCGTTCAAGGTAAGACCTAGTAAACTCGAACATTTCAAAATAATTTTATATAAATGTTGCTAAATTGAAATACTCGCCAGTGTTTATCCTCCGTTGGATACATTTGGTAATCCAGGGTTAACTATTTAGTAATAGATTTGTTTCTTTGTTTATTGCTGGACAGTGTTAAATAAGTTGTTGATCAGAATTTCTATTTGTTAAATGTTTAACCTTTTGCTACATGCATTCAGACTTAAATCCTTCCTCTAATAAAACCATACAATCTGAAATTTGCTGCAAAAAATGCCCATTCTGCACACCGAAGAAACTGATCCCCAATTTGGAGTTGTTCACTATTTTCTTTCAGTTTGTTTATATCTTCGCCTCATTATTAACTTAATTTTAATTTTACGGCTTCTGTCTTTGGCAGTACTATAGTGCTATGCAAGCAAATTGCCATTTTTCATACATCAGCAGTTATTTATTTTTCAAACAGGCTGTTTGACTGTGGAAGGCTTCAGAACCTCATGTTGGCTATATGCATGCCTGCATATTTGCACATTTCCACATTGGCCAATGGAGAGTAATTGGCAATTGGAATCCTGGCTCATTTCCCTCTCTCTGATCTAGGGCATTGAGGGCCATTGCACTGCAGCTCCCAATGAAAGAGCCAAGGCCGTCAAGGTCATGTAGCTGTGCAATACACTGCTCGGTGGGCCTCACACTGATGCCCATTGAATCACCGGGACTGGGAGTCTCTCCAGGGTACATTGTGCAAAGGGCGGGACAAGCAGAATAAGGTGCATTCAGTCGGTGTGCTCGATTACAGGTGTATGGTCCTTTCTACCTGATTTTTCTCTGTCAGTTCAGCCGAAGAGTTGCTTCACACACGAGCTGCGAACAATACCTACATTCGGCCATTTTGATCGTTCCCCTCAGAAAGTAAACTCTGGGTTGCATGCGGAAAGTGTTGCGATGTTTGACTTATGTCATAACCCCCACAAGGATCATGGGGAAACAATCATTGATCTCCCTGTGAGACTCATGGAGTATGAGTTCCCGAGGTAGGGGGTCAGAGGCCAACCACCTGGGCCACTTTGTGAGCAAGATCTAAAAGCAGGCCCAATTTGAGGCCTGGTGTAACAAATCATCCCAGCTGAGATTGCATTGGGAGTGAGATACTACATTACGCAGACTATTGTAAATATGTAAATAAATTAATCTTTGTTAACCATAAGACCAGAAGTCCATAAGACATAGGAGCAGAATTAGGCCACTTGGCCCATCGGGTCTGCTCCGCCATTCAATCTTCTGCGACAATGAGTTCCACAGATTCATCACCCTCTGGCTGAAGAAATTCCTCCTCATCTCTGTTTGAAAGGATCGTCCCTTTAGTCTGAGATTGTGTCCTCTGGTTCTAGTGTTTCCTACAAGTGGAAACATCCTCTCCACATCCACTCTATCCAGGCCTCGCAGCATCTTGTAAGTTTCAAGCAGATCTCCCCTCGCCCTTCTAAACTCCAATGAGTACAGACACAGAGTCCTCAACCGCTCCTCATATGGCAAGCTCTTCATTCCAGAGATCATTCTTGTGAGCCTCTCTGGACCCTCTCCAAGGCCAGAACATCCTTCCTTGGATACGGGGCTCAAAACTGCTCACAATATTCAAAATGGAGTCTGACCAGAGCCTGATGCAGCCTCAGAGGTACATCCCTGCTCTTGTATTCTAGCCCTCTCGACATTGCATTTGCCTTCCTAACTGCTGACTGAAGCGGCACATTAATCTTTAGAGAATCTTCAACTAAGACTGTTAATTCCCTTTGTGCTTCTAATTTCCCATATAGAAAATAGTCTATGCCTCCATTCTTCCTACCAAAGTGCATAATGTCACATTTTTCCACATTATATTCCATCAGCCACTTCTTTTCCCACTCTCCTAACCTGTCACGGTGCCTCTGCAGCCGCCTGCTTCTCAATACTACCTGTCCCTCTGCATATATTTGTATCATCTGCAAGCTTAGCAACAGTGCCCCTCAGCTCCTTCTTCCAGATCGTCAACGTATATTGCAAAAAGTTGTTGTCCCATCACTGATCCCTGAGGCACACCACCAGTCTGGAGTAACAAATCCTCCCCGCTGGGTTTGCACTGGGAGTGAGATGCTGCTTTAAACGGTGCTATGTCTTTTCGTCCGACGTCATTTCGTCCAACGACAATTCGTCCACGTCTTTTGGTCCAACGTCTTTTTGTCTGCTCGTCTTTTGGTCCAACGTCATTTTGTCCGGTGATTTTTTTCGTCAAAGAATTTTTGTGACTTTTTACGTGTTTTTGTCGGATGATTTTCTTGGTCAAATAATTTTTGTGACTTTTTGAGTGTTTTTGTCGAATGATTTTTTTTGTCAAAGAATGTTTGTGACTTTTTACGTGTTTTTGTCGGATGATTTTTTTTGTCAAAGACTTTTTTAGTAGCATAGTAATTTAGCATGACCAAACTTGCTTAGTAGCACTCCACTCCACTTTAACTTTTGTAAATAGAAATCTTCTCAAATGCACATAATATACAATAAAGGATCTTTATTACCAGCCTCTTTCCTTTAACGAGCCTCGTTAAAGGATAGTTATTATCGTTCTCTCCCCTTTAACGAGCCTCGTTAAAGGATAGATATTATCGGTCTCTTTCCTAATCCCGAATTCGCCCATCCAGAAATGGCAAAGTTCAGGGAAGGGCTAATAATAGGCAAAAAGGCTCAAATTCTTCGGGGAGATCAGTCGACGTCATGTACGCGATACAAGAAAATAACTGAACGCCTCAAAAGATTGGTCGTTGAATATGTTCCTACAGCGAAAATTGATTTCTTGAGGAATGTTGCTCACAATTTACATCAATTTTAAGTAATTTCGGGAATTCATCCTTAGTAAACTTTTAGATCTTTTTAAATGCATTTTTAGATTTTTTAACTTTTTAACTGCATTTTTCAGCTTGCATTTTACTTGCATTTCATCAATTACTTGCATTTTAGCAATTAAATTCACTTGCTGTATTGTGCCTGCTTTCTATCAATTAAATGCTTTTATACGGAGTTGATTTGTAATTGGTTAATTGGACGAAGTGACGTTGGACCAAAAGACGGGCGGACAAAAAGACGTTGGACCAAAAGACGTGGACGAAGTGTCGTTGGACGAAATTACGTCGGACGAAAAGACGCGACACGGCTTTAAACAGACATTGTAAATATGTAAATACATTAATCTTTGTTAACAACAACCTTCCTTATGAGTTATTGGGCAGCCGGTTTAGCTGACTTGACCAGACAACTAGTTCATGATGCAGAGAGAGGACAGCAGCGTGGGTCCAATTCCCGTACCGGCTGAGGTTATTCATGAAGGCCCCGCCTTCTCAACCTTGCCCTTTGTCTGAGGTGTGGTGACCCACAGGTTAAATCACCACCAGTCAGCTCTCTCCCTCAAAGGGGAAAGCAGTCTATGATCGTCTAGGACGATGGCGAATTTACCTTAGCTTACGAGTTAATATAACTTATTATCGTGTGATAATCCATGTTTTAAATACCATTTGATGATGACTCCATGTGTTGGTGAGGCAGTGGGCATTGCCTCGCTTACATTTCTACACGAGGTGGGCCATCGCTGAGGGAAAGATCAATTCAGAGAAAACAGCCCACATACCCAGTCAAAACCTGCTGCTTGGGCAACTGGGAAGTACACCCACAGGGGCAGGGGGGAGTGCAGTTTCAACATCTCCTAATTATAGAGGGAGCGGAGAGGGGAAGTTTCAAGTTCCCTCCAATACAGGCGGAGAAAAGGGGGCAGCTTCAACTTTCCCCAATTATCGAGGGACAAAGGCTGGAGGGGGAGGGCGGGGAGAGGAAGATTCAACTTCACCCCAATTATAGAGGGAGAGGAGAGGAGCAGTTACACTATCCCTTCCAAAACTACCCCTGGCTAAACCTGGAGCTGGATCTTGAGCAGGACCAGACAGCAGTTGGACCCTGGTTGTAAAGAGACTGGTGGGGTGAGCTTTAACATTCTCTATCCTTGTGGGGCAGGGGTTTCAAGGTTTAAGGTCAGTATCTTGCAATAGTACGAAAATCCTGTGGACCCCTTGATCATCACAAGAAGGTCACTCAGGGTCTGCCCCTTGGACATGAAGTTTATGCTGAGAACTTTGCAGATCACACAGGACAAAGCATCAACATACGTGACAAGGCACAAATCTGGCTCTGCATGACTGTTTGAGGATGTGGAGATGTGTTCTCCTGTTTGAATCTGGTTCTGGTGACACCATTGAGTTGCTTCATGAATCTTCAGTATCTTCGCAAAAGCTTTGTAAGCAGTTTTTTTATGAGGATGGCGCAAATTTAAACGTGAATGGTTTTGTTACAACTTTTTCCATCTGCTAATTTCATTTGTTAGGGAATTATTGTTAGTCATTTAATTGCTGGAACTTTGTTAAATTAACCGTGAGGCGTGTACTCTAATGTCTAAATTCAGAAAGAATCCAAGATTGACATTCTTTTGGTGATTTAAGTATTTGTGACACTTGTTACATTCTCTAGTGAGAGCAGCATTGCCGCATATCTGGAAATAATGTATTTACAGGACAAAATAAATGGCTGACACAATCCAATTACTGAACAGGGTACTCTAATGATAAATATATATCTTTTATTACAGTGTAGTCTGACATGGCAATGTCACATCGAATGAACCACGTAGGACTAGTGCTCCTCTTGTTGGTGGCAGCATCATCAACCCAAGACACCTGTCCTGCCTCCTCTCGTATTCATGGGATCCCTGGCCAACCTGGAAGGCCTGGGGCATCTGGTGCAAATGGCAAGGATGGCGCGCCTGGGAAGAAAGGAAACCCAGGTAATCATAGAACCAGTGCAGAAGGAGGCCATTCGGCCCATAGAGTCTGGACCAACCCTCCGAAGGAGTACCCTACCCAGGCCCACACCCTATCCCTGTAACCCCATCTGTCCTTTTAAACACTAAGGGGCAATTGATCATGGCCAATCCACCTAACCAGCACATCTTTGGGCTGTGGGAGGAAACCGGAGCACCCGGAGGAAACCCAGATAGACATGGGGGAGAACGTGTAAACTCCACACAGAAAGTCCCCCGAGGTCGGAATCGAACCTGGGTCCCTTGCACTGTGAGGTAGCAGTGCTGACCACTGTGCTGCCCAATTCAGAGAGCTTTGTCTTTTCAGGCCGCATCCAGTCAAAATGATAACACTGGAGAATGTAAACCATTCTTACAAGGCCCGTTCATCAGGGATGTGTGACCTGTGAGAGTTATTTGAAGTCTGTGCCTACAATGATGTCTCATTCAGAAGTAAATTAAATGTGATGTCCTGATCCTTAGGGGCCCTGATGGCTACTAACTCCTTCTCAGAAGCTGGAGTATTTACAGATATCCCTGGGACTTGTAAAATAAGAGGCTGATTGTTCAATGCACAGCTTTCTGCCTGTCCCTCTCAATGTTTCCTCCTGGGCGTCTGCTGGAGAAATATTCATTTCAACCTGCCCCTGTTTCAAGTACACTGGTAACCCCACTGCGTTCCACAATAAATACCAGAGTAAAGGGAAAGGGGAGATAGTCGGGCAAGTTGTTTCAGCCTTGACCTGATGTCAGTGCTCAGAGAAATGGGGTGCACGGGTGTAACCCTTGAGGACGAGCCTAGCACAGCTTGGAGCTTGTCTGTATTTCCCTAAACAGTTAAAATTGTCAGGCGTCAAACAGCTATGAAGCGCAAATCAGAAGTAGAATTCCAGTCATCACTAATCCAAATTGTGCTGTTGACAGGTCCCCCTGGATCAGCTGCTATGGCTGGTGTGAAAGGCGAGAAAGGTGAGCAAGGCTTCGAGGGCATGACTGGAAAAGTGGGCCCTGAAGGTGACAGAGGAGTGCAAGGAGAAAAAGGTGCAGTGGGGGAAAAGGGTGCGAGAGGAGATGTCGGAGACCACACAAGTACTTTGAAGGCGGCCTTTTCCATGGCCAGGAGCACAAACATGAGTCCAAGAAAAAATATTCCAATAAAATTTGACAAAGTGATTTCCAACGAACAGAGGAGATATGTAACGAGAATGGGGAAATTTCAGTGTGACATACCAGGCTTGTATTATTTTGTGTATCATGCAACTTCCAAGGGCAACCTCTGTGTTAACATCATCCTTAATCAGGAAAAAAAGGTTGGTTTCTGTGATCAGGTATACAATTCTTTCCAGGTGAGTTCAGGGGGAGTTATCCTTCAACTGAGGCGAAATGATGAAGTCCATCTTCAAACGACAGACTCCAATTCAATGTTGGGAGTGGAAGGAGCTGACAGTGTCTTCAATGGATTCCTCATATTCCCGGATTAGATCACCAACTGAGAAATGACATCGCATCCCAACCTTTGTCTAGAGCAGGGCTGTTTGAACCTGCAGCAAATCGCCAATATTTTGAAATGACACCATATGACACCAGCTTACACATATTTCTGAAATTCCTCTCTGTTTTATTTTAATAGGGACTGTAACTATTCTGCTTTATTTGATCATTTATATAGTTAACATTTCTTTTCAATGATTCCGAAGATGAGTAATAGATCATGTTTTGAATTTGCAGAGGATTTCACGTGTGTACTCTCATCAAACCACTAAATCTGTTTCATACTCAGTTGCAGCTCTTTATATGCCTTCAATAATACAGTACTCACATTTATAAATGTGGCTTTACTTTTATAAGTAAATCGTACATCAATTTCACTATGCAAATGACATTGATTTAGCAATCAGTGTTTAACGATGCATCAATTTAACAAAGCATTTTGAAACAGTGCTCTGAAATTGGTGCTGCAAAAAAGAATTCTGTATTTGTTTTTAAAACTTAAATAAAGCTCAACTCTTGCTTCAGTTTTGGGTTATAACAAATGCAAAACAAGTTTAAATAAAAACATGGCTTGTATCTAATGGAGCAAGCGAAACAACAATCTAGAAAATAGGTAATAACTGACGAGTTGTCTCAAATAATTCACTCCCCAAGAAAGACCTTGGGCTGGATTCTCTGTGCCGAATTCGCGCTCGGGACGGGCCGGAGAATGAGCGTTCACGCGAGAATCGTGGACGGCACAGTTGAAGCAATTCTCCGATCCCAAGAGAATCGCTCGAGAATCGCATATGCGTGGTCTACTCGGTGTGGGTAGGGCGCCATTGACAGAGGCCCCCTCGCGATTCACCGAGGGTAACTGGCCGAGTTCCCGACGGCATGGTTCTAACCACCTATCGGCTGTCGGGAAACTTGGGTGGCGGCGGCGGACTCAGTCCGCGGGTGCCTTGGTCGGGGGGGGGAATCGTTCACCGGGGCGGGGGGGGGGGGAACCTCACAGACGGCCAGGCAAGCGACCGGGCGGCACCGATCCACGGGAGAGTGCAATCTCGGGGGGACCTACTTCTTCCATCACGGTCTGCGGTGCGAGTCCGCCATATCCCAGGGGGCCCCGTATCCGTGGCCAGAACTGCCAGGAGCATTCCGGGGCCCGGCCAGCCCCCTGCAGGTTGGAGAATCATTCTGGACTTTCTTAAAGTCCAGAGTGAAACGCCAGGATTTCTACATTGGCATGGGGACTTAGCCCCATTGTTGGAGAATCCAGCCCCTTCGTTTCTAAGCTGATGAGACAAGTACTGATAAGGACTTTTTAATCTTTAATTCTGGGTTCACCCTTCCCTTGCATAAACTAAACAGCAAGGAATTTGGGAGTTCTGGGGTTGATATGGAAATACAATGGGAGCAGAGGGACAGGAATTTAAGGCTGGATTTGTATCCAGTAGGCCTCTCTCAAAATCGATTGTTAAATTCCTCATCTCGGTGCGCAGGAAACTGGTTCCATTTATGTAACCCTGGAGTCTGAGCCTATCACAGCTTGGAGATTGTCTATATTCCCCTAAACATTTAGAACTGTAACTGGTCATGTGGCAAACCGAGCTAGTGATAGACTCGGGCTCCAGGGTTACATAAATGGAAACAGTTTCTTGGGCAACGAGATTAGGAATTTAACAATCGATTTTGAGAGAGGCATACTGGATACAAATCCAAAACAGAAG
The DNA here is from genome assembly GCF_902713615.1 of Scyliorhinus canicula. Lineage (NCBI taxonomy): Eukaryota > Metazoa > Chordata > Chondrichthyes > Carcharhiniformes > Scyliorhinidae > Scyliorhinus > Scyliorhinus canicula. Next base: position 93,843,444 of record NC_052161.1, on the reverse strand, counting down.
TATAATTCCAGTCACCATTGTTAAAACTTATGCCGTTGACACGTCCCCCTGGATCAGCTGGTATGGCTTATCGCAAAAGAGAGAAAGGCAGCAAGGCTTTGACCCAGTTTGTGTCATGTCTGTCTAGCCTTCAACCCTCATACCAACTCACCCCTCCATCCATTCCCCATATCCATACATGCCAACTCATGCCCCTTCTCTGCTCCAGTGGTCTCATATCTTCCATGCCAACCCATGCCCCTATTGACCCTGTCGTCCTCGATAACATATATGCCAATTTAGACCCAACTCATACATTCCACTTACCGCCCTTTGCCCGACACCCACTACACTAATTCACCCAGTACCCAGTGTATGTAGACCTCAAGAGCCATGCTGAGGAGAAATAAGATAAAATGCAAAATATTTATTGGAGCCTTCACCGGGTTTAAAAAAACACCCTAAATCATGAAGCACATTCAATACAATTAAATCCTTTCAAGTACTTAATCCTCATCAAAACCAGATAATCTGTTACTAGCCTCTTGGAGCTGTCAAAGAGTAATCGGACTCGAAACGTTAGCTCTTTTCTCTCCCTACAGATGCTGCCAGACTTGCTGAGATTTTCCAGCATTTTCCCTTTCGTTTCAGATTCCAGCATCCGCAGTAACTTGCTTTTATCTATACCCCATCCAACTCCCCACCCAACTCCCCACCCTCTCCCACACACACACAATACCCCATCCAACTCCCCACCCTCTTAAAGACACTGTACCCCATCCAACTGCCCACCCTCACAGAAACTGCACCTCATCCAGCTCCCCAACCCCTCACACACACTGTACCCCACCGTCTCAGACATAGTGCACCCCATCCAAGTCTCCACCCTCAGGCACACTGCACCTCATCCAGCTCCCCAACCTCTCACACACACTGTACCCCATCCAACACCCCACCGTCTTATGTGCACTGTACCCATCCAGCTCCCCACCCTCCCACACACACTGTATCCCATCCAACTCCCTACCCTCCCACACACACTGGGCGCGATTCTCCGCTCCCCACATCGGGTGGGAGAATCGCGGGAGGGCCTGGGGCGAATCACGACACGCCGCCTTGGCACCCCCCGTGATTCTCCCACCCTCCCCAAAATGGCGTGTCGCGTAATCGCCGCTCGCCGTTTTTCACGGCGACCGGCGATTCTCCGGCCCGAATAGGCTGAGCGGCCTGACGTTCCCGACCTGTTCACGCCGGCGGCAACCACACCTGGTCGCTGCCGGTGTGAACATAGTGCGAAAGGTAAGTTTGGGGCCTGAGGGGGGCGGAGAGGGGATCGAGCACCACGGCCGTGCTCGGGAGGGGACTGGCCCGCGATCGGTGCCCACCGATCGTCGGGCAGCCGTCTCTAAGAGACGCACTCTTTCCCCTCCGCTGCCCCGCAAGATCAAGCCGCCATGTCTTGCGGGGCAGCGGAGGGGAAGACGGCAACTGTGCATGCACCGGTTGGAGCCGGCCAACCTGCGCATGCGCGGCTGACGTCACTTCGGCGCAAGGTCGCGTCATTCTCGGCACGCCGCTTTGACGCAAGCGTCAAGGCCCGGCGGCCGTGTTTCTCACAACGCCACTCCTAGCCCCCTGGGGGGTGGGTGGGGGGGGTGAAAATAATGTGAGGAGCGGCCTCCGACGGCGTCATGAAACTCGGCCGAGTTCACAACGGCCTTCCCGATGCCGCGCGGGAGCGGAGAATTGCGCCCACTGTATCCCATCCAACTCCCCACTCTCCCACACACACAGTACTCCTGATGGAATTTTATACGTTTCTGTGAGATCCCCCTTATTCTTTGAAACTTCAGCAAATATAACCCTAACCGACTCAATCTCTCCTCATATATCAGTCCCTCCATCCCAGGAATCAGTTTGGTAAACCTTCGCTGCACTCCCTCTGGAGCAAGAACATTGTTCCTCAGCTAAGGGGACAAAAACTGCACACAATATTTCAGGTGTGGCTTCTCCAAGGCCATATATAATTGCAGCAACACATCCCTGCTCCTGTACTCAAATCCTTTCGCTATGAAGGCCATCAAACCATTTGCTTTCTTCAACGCCTGCTGAACCAGCATGCTTACTTTCAGTGACTGGTATACAAGGACACCCAGGTCTCGTTGTACTTTCCACTCTCCCAATCTAAAGCCATTCAAATAATAGCCTGCCTTCCTGTTTTTGCTACCAATGTGGATAACCTCACGTTTATCCACATTATACTGCATCTGCCATGCATTTGTCACACTGTAGGATCTCTACGTCTTCCTCTCAGGTCACCCTTCACCCAGCTTTGAGTCATCTGCAAATTTGGAGATATTACATTTAGTTCCATAATCTAACTTAATATATATTGTGAATAGCTGGGGCCCTGGCGCCAATGTCTACGACACTCCCTAGTCGCTGCCTGTCATTTGGAAATTCTAACTCTTTGTTTCCTGCTGGCCAACCGGTTTTCCAAACATCTCAATACACTACCCCCAATCCCATGTGCGTTAAGTTTACATGCTAATCTCTTCTTCGGGACTTTGTCGAAAGACCTCTGAAAATTCAAATAGACCATAACGACTAGGCAACCCCCTCATCAACTCTACTAGTTACACCCTGAAAGAATTCCAGTGGATTTGTCAAGCACAATTTTTATTTCATGAACCCATGCTGACTCTATCCAATCCTGCCACTGTTTTCCAAGTGCTATTAAATCTTTTATAATAGACTCTAGCATTTGCCCCATTACTGACCTCAGGCTGACTGGTCTATGATTCCCTGTTTTCTTTCAACCTCCTTTTATAAATAGTGGGGTTATATTAGCTACCCTCCAATCTGTAGCAACTGTTCCAGAGTTTATAAAATCTTGGACGATTTTACACTGAGCATAAATGTACCCACTATTTCTAGGGTCATTTCCTAAACTACTCTGGGGTGTAGATTATTAGGCCCTGGGGATTTATCAGCCTTTAATCCCATCAATTTCCCTAACAATATTTCTCTGCTAATGTTGATTTCCTTCAGTTCCTCCCTCTCATTAAACCGTTTTCCCTAAAATGTCCAGTAATTTATTTATGTCTTTCTTTGTGATGACAGAACTAAAGTATGTATTTAGTTAGACAGCCATTTCTTTCATCCCCATTATAAATACCACTATTTTTCACTGTAAGGGACCTACATTTGTCTTCACCAATCTTTTCCTCTTCACGTACCTATAAAATGACAGCTAGTTTTTCTGCTCCCCGCAAGCTTACTCTCATACTCTATTTTCCCCTTCTGAATCACTCCCTTCGTCCTTCTTTGCTGAATTCTGAACTGTTCCAAATCCAATTTGTATGCCTCGTCCTTGAATCTAATACTATATCTAAATTTTCTTGTAAGTCACGGTTTGACCACCTTTCCTGTTTTATTTTTGGACCAGAGAGGAATGGAGAATTGTTGCAGTTCACCCATGCGCTCTTTGTATGTTTGCCATTGGCTATCCACTGTCATCCTTTTAAGGAACGTTCCCCAATCCAGGATAGCCAATTCACACTCCAGGAATTCCTCCTCTATGGTATTGTTACTAATTTAATTTGCCCAATCTATATGCAAATGTTCCTGTATCGCATGCGACTGTAATTTCCTGTTTAATGCCATTCCCAACAATCACCACTACAGTTTGAAGGAAACTATACAAACATCACGGGGCCTCACGGTAGCATGGTGGTTAGCATCAATGCTTCACAGCTCCAGGGTCCCAGGTTCGATTCCCGGCTGGGTCACTGTCTGTGTGGAGTCTGCACGTCCTCCCCCTGTGTGCGTGGGTTTCCTCCGGGTGCTCCGGTTTCCTCCCACAGTCCAAAGATGTGCAGGTTGGGTGGATTGGCCATGCTAAATTGCCCTTAGTGTAAGGTTAATGGGGGGGATTGTTGGGTTACAGGTATGCGGGTTACGTGGGTTTAAGTAGGGTGATCATTGCTCGGCACAACATCAAGGGCCGAAGGGCCTGTTCTGTGCTGTACTGTTCTATGTTCTACTGTTCTATCACCAATATTTTTTACCCCTTGGTGTTTCTCAGCTTTTGGCGCCACGCCAGCCGGGGCCGAAAGGACTTCGCCGGCCGGCGTAAGTCCGCGCATGCGCCAGAGTGTCAGTGGCTGCTGACATCATACTGGCGCATGCGCAGAGGAGGGGGTCTCTTCCGCCCCCGCCATGGTGAAGACCATGGCGAAGGCGGAAGAAAAAGATTGCCCCCACGGCACAGGCCCGCCTGCTGATCGGTGGGCCCCGATCGCGGGCCAGGCCACCTTGGGGGCATCCCCCGGGGTCAGATCGCCCCGCGCCTCCCCCCACCCCAGGACCCTGGCGCCCACCCGCGCCACCTGCTCCCACCGGTAAGGTAGGTGGTTTAATCCACGCCGGCGGGAGAGGCTTGTCAACGGCGGGACTTCAGCCCATCGTGGGACGGAGAATCGACGCGGGGGGCCCGCCGACCTAAGCGGGGGGCCGCCGACCGGCGCTGCGCGATTCCCATCCCTGCCGAATCTCGGGGGGCGGAGAATTGGGGACACGGTGGGGGCGGGATTGATGCCGGCCCCGGGCGATTCTCCGACCCGGCGGGGGGTCGGAGAATCCTGCCCCAGGTCTCCACAATATCAACTACATCCTTTTTCATCAATTTGCATGATTAATTCATACATTGTATTGCAAATGTTCCACGCATTAAGGCACAAAGTCATAAGGCTTGTCTTTTTATTATTCCTTGTACCGTTTCCATTATTTTATCACAGACCCAATATCCCATCCAATTCCCCACCCTCACACACACATTTTGCCCCATCCAATTCTCCACCCTTACACACACATACCGTTTCCCATCCAACACCCAAGCATCACACACGCTCTACTCCATCCAATATCTAACCATCACACACATCCAGCTCACCACCATAACACACTGTGCATCATCCAACTTCATACCCATACACACACACACTGCACCTCATCCAACTTACCACCCACGCAAACACACAGTACCACGTCCAACACCCCACTCCGTCACACACAACGTACTCCATCCAACACTCCACCCACTTTCTCACTGAACACTGTACCCCATTAAAATCACCACCCTCTCTCACACACACTGTACCCCATTAACATCACCACCCTCTCTCTCTCACACACACTGTACCCCATTAAAATCACCACCCTCTCTCACTCACTCACATTGTACCCCATTAAAATCACCACCCTCTCACGCACATACTGTACCCCATTAAAATCACCACCCTCTCACGCACATACTGTACCCCATTAAAATCACCACCCTCTCTCACTCACACACACTGTAACCCATTATAATTACCACCCTCTCACACACACTGCACCCCATTAAAATCACCACCCTCTCTCACTCACTCACATTGTACCCCATTAAAATCACCACCATCTCTCTCTCACACACACACACTGTACCCCATGAAAATCACCATCCTCTCTCTCACTCACACACACTGTACCCCATTGAAATCACCACACTCTTTCTCACACACAAACTGTACCCCATAAAAATTATCACCCTCTCTCACACACACTGTACCCCATTAATATCACCACCCTCTCTCTCACTCACACACTGTACCCCATTAAAATCACCACCATCTCTCTCACACACACACACACACACACAATACACCATGAAAATCACGACTCTCTTTCCCACGCTGTGCAGCATTAAAATCACCACCCTCTCCCACACTCACACACACACTGTTCCCCATTAAAATCACCACCCTCTCTCACACACGCATACTGTACCCCATTAAAATCACCACCATCTCTCTCTCACACACACACACTGTACCCCATGAAAATCACCATCCTCTCTCTCACTCACACACACTGTACCCCATTGAAATCACCACACTCTTTCTCACACACAAACTGTACCCCATAAAAATCATCACCCTCTCTCACACACACTGTACCCCATTAATATCACCACCCTCTCTCTCACTCACACACTGTACCCCATTAAAATCACCACCATCTCTCTCACACACACACACACACACACAATACACCATGAAAATCACGACTCTCTTTCCCACACTGTGCAGCATTAAAATCACCACCCTCTCCCACACTCACACACACACTGTTCCCCATTAAAATCACCACCCTCTCTCACACACGCATACTGTACCCCATTAAAATCACCACACTCACACACACTGTACCCCTTTGAAATCACCACCATCTCTCACACACACAGTACCCCATTAAAATCACTACCCTCTTTCTGACACTCACACTGTGCAGCATTAAAATCACCACCCTCTCCCACACTCACACACACTGTACCCCATTAAAATCACCACACTCTCTCACACTCACACACACACTGTACCCCATTAAAATCACCACCCTCTCTTACACTCACACACACTGCATCCCATTAAAATCGCCACCCTCTTCCTCACAGACACACTGTACCCCATTAAAATCACCACACTCTCGTACACTCACACACACACTGTACCCATTAAAATCACCACCGTCTCTCACACACACTACATCCCATTAAAGTCACCACCCTCTCTCACACACACTGTACCCCATTAAAATCACCACACTCGCACACAAACTGTACCCCATTAAAATCACCACCCTCTCTCACACACACTGTACTCCATTAAAATCACCACCCCCACTCTCACTCACACACACTGTATCACGTTAAAATCACTGTCATAATATACATCCATGTATTTGATGGAGTGCAGACAGGCAGTGATTGACACACAGGATGACCAATGAACACACAGAACACAGCAGCCAATCACCAGACATGACACGACCACTATAAAGCCAGAGGGCACCAGTTTTCCCGCTCTCTTGGGTCCAGCCTCTGAGAGAGTCAGAGCTCGTGAGCAGCAGCCAGTGCAAACACCATGTGGTAGTCAGTTAGACTGGTCAGGCTAGCATCAGGCCTCCAGTCAAGTCAGCATAGTGTCAACCCACAGTTAGCATGTAATATAGTTAGATGTTAAATAAAATTGTGTTGCATCTCATCAAGTGTTGGAAGCCTGTCTCTCTCTACACTGCATCAAACACAGTCCACATAGACCCAGCTACCCAACACATCATGGTACCAGATCTGGATGCTGAGAATTGACGGACTCACCTTGAGGTAATCAGCGTTGACCAGCAATCAGCCATCCGGTAACATGGACCGCATCCGCCCTCCTCCGCAGCTCCGCATCATGGCAACCTCGGTGCAAACTAGAAGATTTTCAAACAGAAGTTCCAACTCTATCTTGAAGCCACCGCTTTCTAGGGATGGTCAACTTCCTTGGGAAGTTTATTCCCAACATGGCGTCCCACACCACAGCCCTGCGCCATCTCGTCAGAAAATAAACGGACTTCCAGTGGCTATCCGCTCATGAGAAAGAATGATAGATAGATAGATAGAGAAATACAGCACAGAACAGGCCCTTCGGCCCACGATGTTGCGCCGAACTTTTGTCCTAGGTTAATCATAGAATTTTGGACAATTTGTCATGGCCAATCCACCCAACCTGCACATCTTTGGACTGTGGGAGGAAACCGGAGTACCCGGAGGAAACCCACGCAGTCACGGGGAGGATGTGCAGACTCCACACAGACAGTGACCCAAGTCGAAATCGAACTTGGGACCCTGGAGCTGTGAAGCAATTGTGCTATCCACAATGCTACCGTGCTGCCCTTAAGAAGTTAACCTACACTCCCTTATTCTACCCTAATCCAAGTACCTATCCAATAGCCGCTTGAAGGTCCATAAATTTTCCGACTCAACTACTACGTGATCTGAGGGCAAAACTCACCAAGGCTCCGGTGCTGGCGTTTTTCGACCCCGCCAAGGAGACGAAAATATCCACTGACGCGAGCCAGGATGGTATTGGGGCAGTGCTTCTCCAATGGGATGACTCCTCCTCCTGGGCCCCAGTTGCATATGCCTCTAGAGCCATGACACCCACTGAGCAATGGTACGTTCAGATTGAGAAGGAATGCCTGGGCCTCCTAACGGGAATCGACAAGTCCCACGACTATGTGTTTGGCCTCCCTAAATTTACGGTTGAGACGGACCACAGGCTATTGCTTCACATCATCCAAAAAGACCTCAATGACATGACGCCCCGGTTACAACGCATCCTTCTCAAGCTACGCCGCTACGATTTTGACCTGGTTTACACCCCGGGCAAAGAGCTCATTGTTGCAGATGCCCTTTCCAGGTCTATCACCACACCGTGTGAGCAGACTGACATTGTCTGTCAAATAGACGCGCAGGTGCAACTCTGTGCCTCCAACTTCCCGGCCTCTGATGAGAGGGTCTTTCAGATTTGTGAGTAGACGGCCAGGGATCCTCTGCTCCAGCGGGTGATGCAGCACCTCATGAATGGCTGGCAGAATGGACAGTGTCCCCAGTTTTACAATGTCAAGGATGATCTGATGGTGGTAGACGGCATCCTCATGAAGCTTGACAGAATCATGATCCCGCAGAGCATGCGAGCCATGGTGCTTGGCCAACTCCATGAGGGTCACCTGGGGGTCGAGAAATACTGCCGTCGAGCTCGAGAGGCAGTCTACTGGCTGGGCATCAGCCAGGATGTTGCCAACACGGTCCTCAATTGCCCTACGTGTCAAAAATTTCAGCCGGCTCAGCCTAAAGAAACTACAGCAACATGAAATGGTGACCTCCCCATGGTCCAAAGTTGGTGTTGACCTGTTCCATGCCAAGGGGCGTGACTATGTCCTCCTGGTCGACTATTTTTCCAATTACCCTGAAGTGGTCAGACTGTCTGACCTCATGTCGGCGGCGGTGATCAAGGCATGCAAGGAAACTTTTGCCCGACATGGGATACCACTCATGGTGATGAGTGACAATGGCCCCTGTTTTTCAGCCAGGAGTGGTCAGATTTGCCCGGCTATACAACGTTCGGCACGTCACATCCAGCCCCCACTACCCACAGTCAAATGGGAAGGTTGAAAAAGGGGTCCACATCGTCAAAAGATTACTATGTAAGGCTGCAGACTCAGGCTCCGATTTCAACTTGGTGCTGTTGGCATACAGAGCGACCCCGCTGTCCACTGGGTTGTCTCCAGCGCAGATGCTCATGAACTGCACACTGCGAACAATGGTTCCAGCCATCCACATTCCAGACCTTGACAACTTCCCGGTCATACAGAAGATGCAGCAGTCTCGGGTCCAACAGCAATCAGCTACAACGCTCATACCACGGATCGCCCCGAGCTGGTCCCAACTGATCGAGTTTGTGTACAGCTGCCTGACGGCGGCTGGTCCGCCTCAGCTGTGACGGTCAAGCAAGTGGCCCCGAGATCGGTCCTCGTCCGCATGGCTGATGGCTCCTTCCTTCGACGCAACAGGCGGGCGCTGCGCAGGCTTCCACGTCCGCCACCCAACCATGATGCCCCACCTCACACATTGCTTCCTCCAGACACACCCTGCCATGAGGCCACCGATCTACCAGCAATCCTGCCAACCTCTGCGACCACCGCATTGGCGGCAGTCCCATCCGTCCAAGTGCAGGCGGCCCCTGATCCACCCTTGAGGCGGTCAACCAGATTTTGTCGCTGCCACAGAGACTAAACTTATAGACTGAATGTTTCATTCCCTTGTTATCTCATCGTTTTGACATCTATGCATATCATTTTTTTTACTGCTTTATATGCCCTATATCTGCACTGGTGACACCTTACCATGTATATAAGTTAGCATATTCTGTATATAGTCAAGTACATGTAGACACATTCACGCACACGCACCTCAATATTTATTACCTGAACACAAACCTTTAAAAAAAAAGGGGCAGATGTCATAATATACATCCATGTATATGATGGAGTGCAGACAGGCAGGGATTGACACACAGGAGGACCAGTAAGCACACAGAACACAGCAGCCAATCACCAGACAGGACTCGGCCAGTATAAAGCCAGAGGGCACCAGGTTTCCCGCTCTCTTGGGATCCAGCCACTGAGACAGTCAGAGCCTGTGAGCAGCAGCCAGTACAAACACCATGTGGTAGTCAGTTAGTCTGATCAGGCTAGTGTCAGGTCTCCAGTCAAGTCAGCATAGTGTCAGCCCACAGTTAGCATGTAATATAGTTGGATGTTAAATAAAATTGTGTTGCATCTCATCAAGTGTTGGAAGCCTGTCTCTCTCTACACTGCATCAAACGCAGTCCACATAGACCCAGCTACCCAACACATCAATCACCACCCTCTTTCTCACACACACACAGTGCCCCATTAAAATGACCACAATCGTTCACACTCACACACACTGTACCCCATTGAAACTTCCACCCTCTCTCACACACACTGTATCCCATTAAAATCACCACTCTCTCTCACACACACACTGTACCCCATTAAAATCACTGCCCTCTCTCGCACAGACACATACACTGTATCCCATTAACATCACCACCCTCTCTCAAACACACACACTGTACCCCATTAAAATCACCAACCTCTTTCACACTCACACACACTGTATCACGTTAAAATCACCACCCTCTTTCTCACACACATTGTACCCCATTAAAATGACCACTCTCTCTCACACTCACACACACACTGTCCCCCATTAAAATCACCACCCTGTCTCACACACACTGTACTCCATTAAAATTCACCACCCTCTCTCTCACACACACTGTACGCCATTAAAATCACCACCCTCTCTCTCTCACACACTGTACGCCATTAAAATCACCACCCTCTCTCTCTCACACACACTGTATCACATTAAAATCACCACCCTCTCTCTCTCACACACACTGTATCACATTAAAATCACCACCCTCTCTCTCTCACACACACTGTATCACATTAAAATCACCACCCTCTCTCTCACACACACATTGTACCCCATTAAAATCACCACCCTCTCTCTCTCACACACAATGTATCACATTAAAATCACCACCCTCTCTCTCACACACACAATTTACCCCATTAAAATCACCACCCTCTCTCTCACACACACACTGTACGCCATTAAAATCACCACCCTCTCTCTCACACACACTGTACTCCATTAAAATTCACCACCCTCTGTCTCACACACACACTGTACGCCATTAAAATCACCACCCTCTCTCTCTCACACACTGTACGCCATTAAAATCACCACCCTCTCTCTCACACACACTGTACGCCATTAAAATCACCACCCTCTCTCTCTCACACACACTGTATCACATTAAAATCACCACCCTCTCTCTCTCACACACACTGTATCACATTAAAATCACCACCCTCTCTCTCACACACACATTGTACCCCATTAAAATCACCACCCTCTCTCTCTCACACACAATGTATCACATTAAAATCACCACCCTCTCTCTCACACACACAATTTACCCCATTAAAATCACCACCCTCTCTCTCACACACACACTGTACGCCATTAAAATCACCACCCTCTCTCTCACACACACTGTACTCCATTAAAATTCACCACCCTCTGTCTCACACACACACTGTACGCCATTAAAATCACCACCCTCTCTCTCACACACACTGTACTCCATTAAAATTTACCACCCTCTGTCTCACACACACTGTACCCCATTAAAATCACCACCCTCTCTCTCACGCACACACTTTACCCCCTTAAAATCACCACCCTCTCTCACACTCACACACACTGTACTCCATTAAAATTCACCACCCTCTGTACTCCATTAAAATCGCCACCCTCTCTCTCTCACACACACACTGTATCACATTAAAATCACCACCCTCTCTCTCACACACACACTGTACCCCATTAAAATCACCACCCCCTCTCTCTCACACACACACACTATCACATTAAAATCACCACCCTTTCTCTCACACACACACTTTACCCCATTAAAATCACCACTCTCTCTCACACACACACACACACTGTATCACATTAAAATCACCACCCTCTCTCTCACACACACACTTTACCCCATTAAAATCACCACCCTCTCACTCACACACACACTGTACTCCATTAAAATTCACCACCCTCTGTCTCACACACACTGTACCCCATTAAAATCACCACCCTCTCTCACACACACAAACACACTGTACCCCATTATAATCACCACCCTCTCTCAGTCACGCACACTGTACCCCATTATAATCACTACCATTTCTCTGATACACAAGCCAGAGGTCCCTTTCTGACCGTTTCCACCTCTTTAATCAGTGAATCAGTCCACTTTATTCCTGTGGCATGTCTGGTGTTGGATACAATGCAGGAAAGGTTTGCCTGAGAAAATGCAGAGTGTACAACTTCCATGGAATGTGAGAGAGGGGAAACATTTGACTGATTGATGTTGACATAGGTGTGTACAGGGTTTAATGTAGGGTAAAGCTTGGAGCTTGTCAGGGCAATGTTGCATGGTTGAACCTAGAACATAGAACAGTACAGCACAGAACAGGCCCTTCATGTTGTGCCGAGCAATGATCACCCTACTCAAACCCACGTATCCACCCTATACCCGTAACCCAACAACCCCCCCCTTAACCTTACTTTTTAGGACACTACGGGCAATTTAGCATGGCCAATCCACCTAACCCGCACATCTTTGGACTGTGGGAGGAAACCGGAGCACCCGGAGGAAACCCACGCACACACAGGGAGGACGTGCAGACTCCGCACAGACAGTGACCCAGCTGGGAATCGAACCTGGGACCCTGGAGCTGTGAAGCATTTATGCTAACCACCATGCTACCGTGCTGCCCACAACCTAGTGGTCTTTATGATGGAGAAGTTATTGGATTTAAACCCACCTCATGGTCTGATTGGATAGTCCAGTGATTGAAGAAATCCTGAACTCAGCAATTCAACTCCAAACCCATCACACTGTCCTCTGAGTAATCCAACGGACCTCAAAGCAGTTCTTTTCAAGTCCGCTTTCACTAATATAGCTTGCTGCTCATACAACTAACATCTCGTTAATTTCCTGAGTTTATTCGCATGAAACTTAGGAAATAAATTTTATTGCCTGCCTCTGTATTTCCCAGGGAGATCCAGAAACTGGGTTACCTTTGTGAATCAGTGCAGTAATAGGCTTTAATAAGTGCAGTGATAGACTCAAATTAGTGCTGTGGTACACTCAAATCAGTGCATTGATAGACTCAAATCAATGCAGGGATACACTCAATTCAATGCAGTGATACACTCATATCAGTCCAGTGATAGACTCAGATCAGTGCAGTAATAGATCAAATCAATGCAGGGAGCTATTCAAATCAGGTCAGTGATCCACTCCAATCAGTGCAGTGATGCACTCAAATCAGTGCAGGTATACTCTCAAATCAATGCCGTGATACACTCAAATCAGTGCAGTAATAGACTCAAATCAATGCAGGGATACACTCAAATCAGTGCAGTGATAGACACAAATCAATGCAGGGATACATTCAAACCAGTGCAGTGATAGACTCGAATCAGTGCAATGATACACTCAAATAAGTGCACGGATGCACTCAAATCATTGCAGTGATATACTCCAATCAGTGCAGTAATACACTCAAATCAGTTCAGCGATACACGCGAATCAGTGCAGGGATACACTCAATTCAGTGCAGTGATACACTCAGATCAGTTCAGTAATAGACTCAAATCAGTGCAGTTGTAGACTCAAATCAATGCAGTGATACACTCAAATCAGTTTAATGATATACTCAAACCAGTGCAGTAATACATTCAAATCAGTTCAGCGACACACTCGAATCAGTGCAGGGATACACTCAAATCAGTGCAGTGATATACTCAAATCAGTGCAGTGATATACTCAAGTCAGTGTAGTGATACACTCAAATTTGTGCAGTGATACACCCAAATCAGTTCAGTGACACCTCAAACCAGTGCAGTGATACACTAAAATCAGTGCAATAATAGAGGGATGCATTAAAATCAATGTAGTGATAGACTCAAATCAGTGCAGGGGTGCACTAAAATTAGTACAGCGACACACTCAAATCAGTGCAGGGCTACATTTAGGTCAGTGCATTAATAGACCCAAATCAGTGCAGTGATAGGCTCAGTGCAGTGATAGCAAGCCCCGCAGCCGGTGGATAGGTGCCGCTCAAACATGTCGAGGATCACCGAGTGTGCCAGTATGAATACGTCATGCACACTGTCCGGGTATCGGGTGCATATGCATACCTGTTGGTTGCACACCAGCTATAAATTCATGGAGTGGTAGCCCTTCCAGTTTGTGTATAGCGGCCTGTTATCTGCAGGTGGCAGTAGGGCGACATGCATCCCGTCGATCACCCCCTGGATCCGGGGCATCTCGGTGGGCGCGTTCCACATGGTACTGAATGTACTGGTCCGTCTGTGCATATAGAGCATCCGTGATGGCACAGATGCACCTGTGCAACAATATTTGCGAAATCCCGGACAGCTCCCCAGATGACAACTGAATCGACTGGTTTCATTGTGTTTGAGACACACTGATTGTGATCAAGTGATTTAATTCACTGGGCGCGATTCTCCGCCCCCCACGACGGGTCGGAGAATAGCGGGAGGGCCTTCCCGACATTTTTCCCGCCCTCCCGCTATTCTCCCCCCCCCCCCCAACTCCCGACATGAATCGCTGCCGCCGGTTTTTTACGGCCGGCAGCGATTCACAGCTGATAGATGGGCCGAAGTCCCAGCCCTTTACGCTGTTTTTACGAACGGCAAACACACCTGGTCTGGCCGTTCGTAAAAACGGCGGGAACAACTCGCTTTTTATAACCATGGCACCGATTGGCACGGCAGTACCACGGCCGTGCCAAGGGTGCCATGGGCCCGCGATCGGTGGGCACCGATTGCGGGCAGCGGGCCCGATGCCCGCGCACTATTTCTCCTTCCGCCGCCCCGCAGTATCCATTCGCGGGGCGGCTGAGGGGCATCCCGGCCCGCGCATGCGCGGGTTTCGCGCAAATACGCGATGACGTCATCCGCGCATGCGCGGGTTGGCGTCTTCCAATCCGCGCATGCGCGGCTGACGTCATATGACGTGTCAGCCGGCGCTAACTCCGGCAAGCGGGCTTAACGAAATTCGTTAAGCCCGTGATGCCGGAGCTTACGGCGTCGGGCTGCTAGCCCCGACCGGGGACCAGAATCGGTTCCCGGTCGGGAAGGGGCGCGCTGGCGTCAAACCCGCCTGGGCTTGACGCCAGCCTTACGATTTCTCCCATTTTGGGAGAATCGCGCCCACTGTGTTTGAGACATACTGATTGAGATCGATTGAATTCATCGTGTTTGACCCGTAGAACGGCCCCCGACCGGCGCCCCCCCCAGATCGCGCGCATCCGCAGAATCGGTGGCCCCGATCAATAACCTGGCTGTCCTGGAGGGCCCCCCACCCCTGATGAATGATCCCCCCGCCCCCACCAGGGCAATGGCCCACAACTGGCGCCGCGTCAACCGGGCGCGACCGATTGCAATGTCGTGTGGGGTGGCCGACACAGACCGCCCCCGTGCGCATCCGCGGACCCCCGACTGGATGTTCAGGGCCCCGTATCGGCTGCCGGATCTGAGAAGAGCACTCCGGCGTCCTATAAGCCCCCTGCAAATCGGAGAATCACCCTGGACTTACTCCAGGAAACCCCAGAGTGATTTGCCTGTGGTTTTTTGTAGGCGTTGGGACATAGGCCGGAGAATCGCAGGAGCGGTGTCAGACCCGATCTCGGGTCTGACGCCCATTCTCTGTCCCCGCGCCGATCGAGATTTTGCCGCAGAGCCTCGGAGAATCTTGGCCGCTGATTGAGATCAACTGAATTCACTTCGTTTGAGACACACTGATTTAGATCGACTGAATTCATCATATTTCAGACACACTGGGTGTGATTCTCTCAGCCCAGGCTAGGCCGGAGAATCACCGGGACGGACGCGAGTCGCGCGACACAGCGTGGACGCCAGTCTGCCAATTCTCCGGAGAGCGGAGTATCGGTGCCGTCACGGTCAGTGCGGCACCGGTCGGGGGCCGCTCAACAGGGCCCGGTATGGGCCAAGCAGCCGTACAAAAAACCCGAGTCCTGCCAGCGCCGTTCACACTTGTTCTTACCGGGCGGGACCTCAGTATGAATGGATCCGGGGATGGCCTGGTGGGGGGAGGGGGAGGGGGGAGGTCCGATCCAGTGGGGAGGCCTCGGCTGTGGCCTGGCCCGCGATCGAGGCCTACCGATTGGCGAGCCGGCCTCACGGGCTGGGGGTTTCTGTTGTTCCACACCAGCCCTTGTAGCCATACGCCATGTTGCGTTGGGGCCGGCACCGAGAAGGGAGCCACCGCGCATGCGCGGCAATCGCGCCGGTCCCACTGTGCATGCGCTGACCCGCGGCGTGCATCTGACGCCAGGATCGGCAGCTAGAGCAGCATGGGTCGCTCCAGTGCCGTGCTGGCCTCCTGTAGGGGTCAGAATCGCTGCTCCTGAGGCCATGTTGATGCCGTCGAGAAACACAACGGCATTTACGACGGCGTCAACACTTAGCCTCAGGATCAGAGAATCCCGCCCACTGATTGAGATCGACTGAATTCATCGTGTTTGAGGCACACCGATTGCGATCGACTGAATTCATCGTGTTTGAGACAGACTAGGAGAAGGACAGGCACATCTTGTCTGGGCTGCAACAGCAAATGGGCTGCAGGGTAGCACAGTGGTTAGCACGGTTGCTTCACAGTTCCAGGGTCCCAGGTTCGATTCCCAGCTTGGGTCACTATCTGTGCGCAGTCTGCACATTCTCCCCGTGACTGCGTGGGTTTCCTCCGGGTGCTCCGGTTTCCCTCCACAGTCCAAATCAGGTTAGGTGGATTGGCCATGCTAAATTTCCCCTTAGTGTCCAAAAAGGGTTTGGGGATAGGGTGGAGGTGTGGGGTGGTCTTTCCAACGGTTGGCGCAGACACGATGAGCCGAATGGCCTCCTTCTGCACTTTAAATTCTATGCCCGCATGATCAACATTTACTGCAGATGTTTTCTCAGTAATATTCATTCTTATGTTACAGGAATCTGTTTTAGTCTGTTGTTATAAATCACATTTTACAATCCTCTGGCTCGATATGTGTCTGAGATACTTACTGGCTGGTTCTGTGTCACATGATGTGTAGTGATGTCAGCAGAGTGTTTGCGTGGGCTTTGAGCAGGTCACCATCTTTATTGTATTGAGCAACACCCTTAATTAACCTCTCATCGTGTTTTACAACGATCCAAAGTGTGGGCACCTCCATAACTTTTCTCTTTGCGGCAACAAAGAGACAAAACAGGTGAGAAAACTGGCGATGAAGACTGAGGCAGACAGAATCGCTGGAAAGAAGATTTTCAACCACTGACTGTGGAACGGCATCAGGATTCTCAGGATCGGACTCGGAGACACGGAGACGTCGGGCGAAGCACTGCCGCCGATGTGAAGGTTCAACAAACTTTTTCGACAGCAGCCATGAGTAAGAAGACCGGCAGTCGGGGAAAATGCGCTGGGGTTGAAATGAGTGGGGCCTGGGCTGCGGGGACTGTGCATGTGACAAAGCTCCACAGGCTGCAGAGAACGGGGATTTCAAAGTCTGCTGACTCTGCACCGGCCACTACGTGGTAGAAAAGTCAAAATAGTCAGTCATAATTGATAAAGGTTTCCTAGTTGCTTGTTCAAGGGCTTGTTTGTGCCATACTTATAACACAATCGGAAGGGATAGTGTAGACCCTAGGAACTGGGATCCAAAAAACGGCGGGAAAAAAGGTAGCTATGGACACGTTTGATGAACATAGAACATTACAGCGCAGTACAGGCCCTTCGGCCCTCGATGTTGCGCCGACCTGTGAAACCACTCTAAAGCCCAACTACACTATTCCCTTATCGTCCATATGTTTATCCAATGACCATTTAAATGCCCTTAATGTTGTCGAGTCCATTACTGTTGCAGGCAGGGCATTTCACACCCTTACTACTCTCTGAGTAAAGACCCTACCTCTGACATCGTTTCTCTATCTATCTCCCCTCAATTTAAAGCTATGTACCCTCATGCTAGCCATCACCATCCGAGGAAAAAGGCTCTCACTGTCCACCCTATCTAATCCTCTGATCATCTTGTATGCCTCAATTAAGTCACCTCTTAACCTTCTTCTCTCTAACAAAAACAGCCTCAAGTCCCTCAGCCTTCCCTCATAAGATCTTCCCTCCATACCAGGCAACATTCTGGTAAATCTCCTCTGCACCCTTTCCAATGTTTCCACATCCTTCCTATAATGCGGCGACCAGAATTGCATGCAATACTCCAAATGTGGCCGCACCAGAGTTTTGTACAGCTGCAACATGACCTCATGGCTCCGAAACTCAATCCCTCTACCAATAAAAGCTAACACATCGTACGCTTTCTTAACAATTCAGGGATTTATGTACATGGACACCGAGATCTCTCTGCTCATCCACACTACCAAGAATCTTACCATTAGCCCAGTACTCTGACTTCCTGTTAATCCTTCCAAAATGAATCACCTCACACTTTTCTGCATTAAACTCCATTTGCCACCTCTCAGCCCAGCTCTGCAGCTTATCTATGTCCCTCTGTAACTTGCAACATCCTTCCGCACTGTCCACAACTCCACCGACTTTAGTGTCAGCTGCAAATTTACTCACCCATCCTTCAACGCCCTCCTCTAGGTCATTTATAAAAATGACAAACAGCAGTGGCCCCAAAACAGATCCTTGTGGTACCCCATTAGTAACTGGACTCCAGGCTGAACATTTCCCATCAACCACCACCCTCTGTCTTCTTACAGCGAGCCAATTTCTGATCCAAACTGCTAAATCACCCTGAATCCCATGCCTCCGTATTTTCTGCAATAGCCTACCGTGGGGAACCTTGTGAGGATCATAAAACATGGAATTCATATGAAGAAAGATTCCAAGTGTTCTCAATAGCTAATCAGACACTGGAGGACCAAAAGGTCACAACATTTCTCAGGTCAGTTGGCAATAAAAGGTTTATGCTGCAACAGAATCTTGTTCACCCACCAAAACCAGGAGGTAAGTCCTTCAGTGAATTAATGAACAGCTTAGCAGGGCATTTCTCTCCCTAACCGTTGTTGATTGCAGAAAGGTTCCAATTCCACCACTGTAGTCAGGAAGAAGTGAAACCATTTTACAGTTTATACCGTCTTTAAAGCGATTACCTAGATATTGTGAATTTAGTACAACACTTGATGATACTCTTCGAAACAGACTGGTTTCTGGGTTACGTAGTGAAGCAATTCAGAGGAAGCTGCTCACTGTAAGCGATTTAGCTCCAAAAGCTTCAGTGGACATAACCACATCTATAGAGCTTGCAAGAGAAGCTTCACAGATAGGGTCTGCAGCACAGATCCACAAAATGGATACAAGAAGGAACACAGCTGCAAAGGTGCAACCATGTACCATTGTACACAGGTTGGACACTCTGAGGGGGAATGCTACAGTAATCGAATGCATGAAAGAACTGTGCTGAGGAGGGCCACATTGCCAAAGCTTGTTGGGCCCTTAAAATGACTTCTACACCAAACTTGTACAAAACTAAGGAACACTCCACCATTACATCTGTGAGAATGGCTGACACAGCCATGGCAGAGAATACACATCCATTATGCTGGTCCACTGGAGGGAGACATATTCTTCATGAATGTGGACGCTAACTCGAAATGGCCAGAAGTTGCGATAATGGAGGGCGGCATGTACGCAATGTATAGCACTGGGACTGCGGCGCTGAGGACCCGGGTTTGTATCCCGGCCCTGGGTCACTGTCCGTATGGAGTTTGCACATTCTCCCCGTGTCTGAGTGGGTTTCACCCCCACAACCCAAAGATGTGCAGGTTAAGTGCATTGACCAAGCTAAATGAAATGAAAATCACTTATTGTCACGAGTAGGCTTCAATGAAGTTACTGTGAAAAGCCCCTAGTCGCCACTTTCCAGCGCCTGTCCAGGGAGGCTGGTACGGGAATCGAACCGTGCTGCTGGCCTGCTTGGTCTGCTTTAAAAGCCAGTGATTTAGCCTGGTGAGCTAAACCAGCCCCTTATTTGAAAAAATAAATAAATAAATAATTGGGTACATCAAATTTACACTAAAAAAAAAAAGAAGTTGCAATAATGAAGTCAATGACGACTTCCGGTTGCGGCTATGACCAGCTAAGTCGCACATTTGGCAGCTCCTGCGACAAAGGTGTTTAAGGGCCGATTGGAGGGCCCCGACGGTACTGTAAAGACGAATCCCGGTGGGGGAAGACTCCCTGAGGAGAGTGAGACCAACTTGATGGTCGGTACTCGGAGAGGGGCGACAAAAAAAGCGGCAGCAGCTCCCCAAAAAAAGCGGGGGAAGAGGACCAAAATGGCGGCCGGTGGCGCACTAGAAGATTGGAGAAAATGGGCGGAGGAGCAGCAGGCCGCTCTCCTCCGGTGTTTTACGGAGCTGAAAGTGGGACTCTTAGAGTCCATGAACGCGACGACCACAAGGCTGATGGGGGCCCAGGCGACCCAAGAGGCGTCGATAAGAGAGCTGCAGCAGGAGATGGCGGTGAGGGAGGAGGAAGCCACGGTCCTCGTGGGAAAGGTGGAGGTGCACGAGGCACTCCACCTGAAATGGCAGAGCCGCTTTGAGGAGCTGGACACGCGAATGAGGCGGAAGAACTTGAGGATCCTGGGCCTAGCAGAAGGCCTGGAGGGGCCTGATCTCCCGAAATATGTAGCGGAGATGTTGAGCTCCCTGATGGGAGAGGGGGCCGGTCCATCGCCCCTGGAGCTGGAAGAAGCATATCGGGTCATGGCTAGGCGGCCTAGGGCAAACGAGCCCCCGAGGGCGGTGCTGGTGCGGTTCCAGCGTTTCTGCGATCGGGAGAAAGTGCTGAGGTGGGCCAAGAGGGAGAAAAGCAGCAAATGGGAGAATTCGACGGTGCGGATATATCAGGACTGGAGTGCGGAGGTGGCAAAGCGGCGGGCCCGGTTTAACCGAACGAAGGCGGTGCTGCACGCAAAAAGGATCAAGTTTGGAATGCTGCAGCCAGCGCGCTTGTGGGTCACCTACAAGGACCAGCACCATTACTTTGAGACCCCAGAGGAGGCATGGACTTTTGTTCGGGAGGAAAAGCTGGACCTGGACTAGAACTTGGGAACGCCGGCGGTCGAGGCCGCCCGAGTACCCTTGACTGATCAAGTGGCCCATGTCTTTCTTAGGCCAGGTCGGAACTTGGTTAAAGTTGATGGATCGTTTGGTTTCTTTGAAACTTGTGTTATGGGGGGTTTCTTTGTTCCTTTTTGAGTGTCTCTTCCCGTTGCCAACTTCCCTTAATTATTGTTGTTGTAGGGGGGGCTTTTTTACTGTTTTTTGATCTGTTCTTTAAGGGTTATGGTTACTGTTGGTTAAGTACGTTATTATTGGGTAGTTATTTAGTTATTTAGTTATGCAGGCATAGTTATGTATTTATGTATTTATTTGCGATTTGTTATTTATATTGTTATATTGTTAAGTTGGGGAGGCGGGACGGGGGGGGGAGCAAGTGGGTTATGCGTGTTTTCTTTTTCTCTTTTTTCTTCCTCTCGTTTTAAGGGGGCTTTGTTATCGGTGTGGATGGGGACGGGGGTGGAATTGAAGATGGCGGGGTAGGGTGTGGCCGGGCGAAAGCGCGGGCTTTCCCCTGTTTCCCGCGCGCGGGACGGAGGAGGGGGGAGGAGAGAAGAGTGGGGTGTGGCCAGCAATGGCGGCTTTTCCCGCGCTGAAGCGGGGTCAGAGAGGGATGGCAAGGGGGGGGGGAGGCCCCTCCCCCCCACATCGGGAGGAGTCGGAGTGTGGCAGGGGCAGCCGGGTCAGCGAAAACCAGCTGACTCTCGGGAGTACGATGGTGGATACACTGCGGCTAGGAGGGGTCCTAGCCAGGGGGGGGGGGGGGGGGAAGGGGGGTTAGGGGGAGATACCGGGTTGCTGCTGGAAAGGCTGAGGATGGGAAGGGAAGAACGGGAGGAGAGAGGGGGGGGGGGGCCATCGCCATGGGGAACGGGTTAGAAGGGGAGGGTCGACCCGGGGCGAACAGGGGACAGAACATGGCTAATAGACAGGGGAAAGGGACGGGTCGCTCCGCGACCCGGTTGATTACTTGGAATGTGAGGGGGCTGAACGGACCGGTCAAGAGATCAAGGGTTTTTTCACACCTAAAGGGACTGCAGGCGGATGTGGCAATGTTGCAGGAGACTCACTTGAGAGTAGTAGACCAGGTACGCCTGAGAAGGGGGTGGGTGGGACAGGTGTTCCACTCAGGCTTGGACGCAAAGAACCGGGGGGTGGCGATTTTGGTGGGAAAGAGGGTGTCGTTCGTGGCGGCGCAGGTGGTAGCAGATAAGGAGGGTAGGTACGTGATGGTGAAGGGTAGGCTGCAGGGAGAGAATGTGGTGCTGGTAAATGTATATGCCCCGAATTGGGATGACGCGGGTTTTATGAGGCGCCTGTTGGGCCTCATTCCGGGTCTGGAGGCAGGAGGCCTGATCATGGGGGGGGACTTCAACACAGTGCTCGACCCTGGGCTGGACAGATCGAGTTCCAGGACGAATAGGAGGCCGGCAGCGGCGGAGGTGCTAAGGGGGTTCATGGAGCAGATGGGGGGGGGTAGACCCTTGGAGATTTGGCAGGCCAAGGGCGAGGGAGTATTCTTTTTTCTCCCACGTCCACAGGGTGTACTCCAGAATAGACTTTTTTGTACTGAGCAGGGGGCTGATTTCGAGAGTGCAGGACACGGAGTACTCGGCCATTGCGATCTCGGACCATGCACCACACTGGGTGGAGGTAGAACTGGGGGAAGCACGGGACCAGCGCCCGCTGTGGCGCCTGGATGTGGGGCTGCTGGCGGACGATGAGGTGTGCGGAAGGGTCCGGAAGGGCATTGAGAGATATCTGGGCACGAACGACACGGGCGAGGTGAAGGTGGGGGTAGTCTGGGAGGCCCTGAAAGCAGTGATCAGAGGAGAGCTGATCTCCATAAGGGCACACAGAGAAAGGAAGGAGAGGCAGGAAAGGGAGAGACTGGTGGGGGAACTTATAGAAGTGGACAGGAGATATGCGGAGACACCAGAGGAGGGGCTGTTGAGGGAGAGGCGCAGTTTACAGGCCCAGTTTGACCTACTGACCACTAGGAAGGCGGAGACGCAATGGAGAAGGGCACAGGGTGCGGTCTATGAGTACGGGGAAAAGGCGAGCAGGATGCTAGCACACCAGCTGCGCAAGCGAGATGCAGCCAGAGAGATTGGGGGAGTGAGAGAGAAGGGAGGGAACGTAGTGCAGAAGGGGCAAGAGGTGAACGGGGTCTTCAGGGATTTCTACAGGGAATTGTACCGGTCTGAGCCGCCCAGGAGGAGGGGGGGAATGGAGAACTTCCTCGATAGATTGAGGTTCCCAAAGGTCCAGGAGGAACGGGTGGAGGGGCTGGGGGCGCCGATAGAGCTGCAGGAACTAGTTAAAGGGATAGGCCAGATGCAGGCGGGGAAGGCGCCGGGGCCGGATGGGTTCCCGGTGGAATTTTATAAGAAGTATGTGGACTTGGTGGGTCCAGTGCTGGTGCGAGCCTTCAATGAGGCGCGAGAGGGGGGGGCTCTGCCCCCGACAATGTCACAGGCCCTGATCTCCTTGATCCTGAAGCGGGACAAAGACCCTGTACAGTGCGGGTCCTACAGGCCTATCTCCCTCTTGAATGTAGATGCCAAACTGTTGGCAAAGGTCCTGGCAACCAGAATAGAGGATTGTGTGCCAGGGGTAATCCATGAGGACCAGACGGGTTTCGTAAAGGGACGACAACTTAATACAAATGTCCGGAGGCTGTTGAATGTAATTATGATGCCAGCAGTGGAGGGGGAGGCTGAGATAGTGGTAGCACTGGATGCGGAGAAGGCATTCGATAGGGTGGAGTGGGAATACCTGTGGGAGACGCTGGAACGGTTTGGGTTTGGGGAGGGATTTATCAAGTGGGTGAAGCTGCTGTATTCGGCCCCGATGGCGAGTGTGGTTACAAACGGGAGGAGGTCGGAGTATTTTGGGCTCCATCGAGGTACCAGGCAGGGTTGCCCCCTATCCCCCTTACTATTTGCATTAGCGATCGAACCGTTGGCGATGGCACTGAGGGGTTCAGGGGGTTGGAGAGGACTGACAAGGGGAGGGGAGGAGCATCGGGTATCACTCTATGCGGATGATTTGTTGTTGTATGTGGCGGATCCGGAAGGGGGAATGCCGGAGGTAATGGAAATACTAGCGGAGTTTGGGGACTTTTCGGGATATAAATTAAATGTGGGTAAAAGTGAGGTCTTTGTGATACACCCGGGAGATCAGGGGGAGGGAATTGGGCGGCTCCCCTTTAGGAGAGCAGTAAAGAGCTTCAGGTACTTGGGGGTGCAGGTGGCAAGGAACTGGGGGACCCTCCACAAGCTGAACTTTTCAAGGCTGGTGGAGCAGATGGAGGAGGAGTTCAAGAGGTGGGACATGGTACCGCTGTCGCTAGCAGGGAGGGTGCAGTCAGTCAAAATGACGGTCCTCCCGAGGTTCTTGTTTCTGTTCCAGTGCTTGCCCATCTTCCTCCCCAGGGCCTTCTTCAAGAAGGTAACTAGCAGCATTATGGGCTATGTGTGGGCGCATGGCACCCCTAGAGTGAGAAGGATTTTCTTGGAACGGAGTAGGGACAGTGGAGGATTAGCGCTACCCAATCTTTCCGGATACTACTGGGCGGCGAACGCATCGATGGTGCGCAAGTGGGTGATGGAGGGGGAGGGGGCAGCTTGGAAACGTATGGAGAGGGCGTCCTGCGGCAATACAAGCCTGGGGGCGCTAGTAACGGCACCATGGCCGCTCCCCCCCACAAGGTATACCACGAGTCCGGTAGTGGCAGCCACCCTTAAAATCTGGGGGCAGTGGAGGCGACACAGGGGGGAAGTGGGGGGTCTGATGGCGGCGCCACTGAGAGGGAACCACAGATTTGTCCCGGGGAACACTGGCGGGGGATTCCAGAGCTGGCACAGGGCGGGCATCAGGCAACTGAGGGACATGTTCATAGAGGGGAGGTTTGCGAGCCTGGGAGAGCTGGAGGAGAAATTTGAACTCCCCCCGGGGAACACGTTTAGATACCTGCAGGTGAAGGCATTTGCCAGACGACAGGTGGAAGGATTCCCCATGCTTCCCGATGGAGGGGCGAGTGATAGGGTGCTGTCAGGGGCCTGGGTCGGAGAGGGGAAGGTCTCGGACATCTACAGAATAATGCAGGAGGTGGAGGAGGTACCGATAGAGGAGCTGAAAGACAAGTGGGAAGCGGAGCTGGGAGAGCAGATAGAAGATGGGACATGGGCGGATGCCCTAGAGAGGGTCAATTCGTCGTCGTCGTGCGCAAGGTTGGGCCTCATCCAATTTAAGGTGCTGCACAGAGCCCATATGACGGGGACTAGGATGAGTCGGTTCTTCGGGGGGGAGGACAGGTGTGTTAGGTGTTCGGGAAGCCCTGCGAACCATGTACATATGTTCTGGATGTGTCCGGCACTGGAAGAGTTCTGGGAGGGGGTGGCGGGGACGGTATCGAGAGTGGTGGGAACCAGGGTCAAACCAGGGTGGGGGCTAGCGATTTTTGGGGTTGGGGTGGAGCCAGGAGTACAGGAGGCAAGGGAGGCCGGAATATTGGCCTTTGCGTCCTTGGTAGCTCGGAGAAGGATCTTGATTCAGTGGAGGGACACAAGGCCACCAAGTGTTAACACCTGGTTAAACGACATGGCAAGCTTCATCCAATTGGAAAGAATCAAATTCGCCCTGAGAGGGTCGGTACAGGGGTTCTTCCGGCGGTGGCAGCCCTTCCTTGACTTTCTGGATCAGAAACAGGAACTGGAGGCCGAAACAGCAGCAACCCGGGGAGAAAAGGGGGGGGGGGAAGGGAGGGGGGGGGGGGATAGCAACGAAGGGAGCACGTCAGCGGGGGGTCGCGGGCAATTACTGCCCGAGGCCATCGGCAGGAAGGGAAAAACGGTTTGGTTGCTAGACTGATAGCGCGGGGGGGGGGGGGGGGGGGGGGGGGGAGGAGGAGGGGGGGGGGGGTGCGCGCGGGGGAGGGCGTGGGGAGGTTTTTCCAGGAGGGACTGGTGGTGTTATAATTTAAAATGTAATAGGGGTAAATGTTTGTATCGAAAAATTTCAATAAAAATTATTTAAAAAAAAAAAATGAAGTCAATGACAACTGAGCAGACCTTTGAAAAGTAGACAAAATATTCACAAGATTCGGAACACCGGAGCAGGTGTCAGTGATAATGGGCCGCAGTTTATTTCAAAGGAGTTTGAGGAACACTTGAAAAAGAATAGTATGCACCATATCAATCCAGTTTCATATTATCCAGCAATGAATAGATTGGCCGAACGTTTTGTGCAATCATTAAAGCATACTATCAAAGTTAACAAATTTCTAATATCTTATCGGAATACTGTACATGCCAGGCATGTGCCCACTCATTCAGCCTGTCCAAATCCAACTGAATCATCTCTGCATCAGTTCACCCTCCCACGCAATTCTCATCACTATTTTCTTCCCTACCTTTAATAAACTATTCAGAGGGTAATTGAAGGACATTGTATTGACGAACATATGTCCCAACATGTTTAACCTGAGGCAAGGAAATAAATACACATCCTTTTATATCACAGTTCACAAACTCAAGGTGCTCCAGAGTACTTCGGAGCTTTTTAAAATGTAGTTATTGTTGTAATATAGGGAAGGCAGTCATTAATTTGTACTCCGCAAGTTCTACGTTATCTTAGCAGTGAGATAATGACCAGCTAATGTTGTTTTGTGATATTGGTGAGGTCAGCCCTCAGCTCTTTAGTGCTAGCGGATCTTTCATCTACAGCTGAACAGAGGGAGAGGGCGTTTGTTAAACATCTCAACCGAGACACAGCATCTCCAACAGTGCAGCACTCCCTAAGCACTGCAGCAAACTGGCAGTTCCAGTCACTGCAGCAGGATTTGAGACGAGATCTTTCTGGCTGAGCTGGGAGAATGCGAGCGCTGTACAGTCTGACTCAGTCAGTCGGGGATGGCCGCATTCTCATGCCTGAGTCACAAGGGTTCGTGTTCAAATCCCACTTTAGGGTTTGAGTAAGTAAGTGTAAAGTCTCCCTGGACCCAGGTGACCATCAGCTGCTTTTCCCCCTCCCTTTGAGAGTGGGAGCTGAATGGTGATGGTATACACCTGAGGGTCACCACACCTCAGGCGGAGGGCAAGGTTAAGAAGGCAGGGCTTTCATGGATAACCACAGCCAGTACGGGAATTGAACCCACGCTGTTGGCCTCACTTTACATCACAAACCAGCCGCCCAGTCAACTGAGCTAAACCAATCCCCGGGTTTAAGTATAAGATTCAAGACTGCTTCTGCAGTGCAGTACTGAGGGAGTGCTGCACTGCTGGAAGTGTCTACTTTTGGGTGAGATATTAAGCCAAGGACCCATTTGCCTGCCGGGTTGAATGTTAAAGATCCCCGAACTCTATTTTGATGAAGAATAGGGGAATTATTCCTGGTGTCCTGCCAATAATTATCTTTAATATTATCACAAGTAGGCTTACATTAACACAGCAATGAAGTTACTGTGAAAATCCCCTAGTCGCCACACTCGGTGCCTGTTCGGATACACAGAGGAAGAATTCAGAATGTCCAATTCACCTAACAGCACGTCTTTCGGGACTTGTGGGAGGAAACCGGAGCGTCCAGAGGAAACCCGCGCAGACACGGGGAGAACGTACAGTCTGCACAGACAGTGACCCAAGCCGGGAAACAAACCCGGGACCTGGCGCCGTGAAGCAACAGTGCTACCTTGTCACTTGCCAATATTTGTCACTCAATTGAAACACAGGCTCTCTGATTATTGTCACATTTCTAAGTGTGGGATCGGGCTGTGCATTACTCACGTGCTGCATTCCCTACATTACAACAGCGATACTTTAAAAAAAACCTTCATTGCCAGTAAAGGGCTTTGAAATATCTGGTGACCGTGAAAACGCTGTAAAAATGTAAATACTCTTTGTCTTTTTTTGTTTATTCTTGCCCTGGGTATTGTTCAGTTAGGGCCACAATATTTACATCAACCTGTTCCAAACTATTAACAAAACTCTTCAAAAAGGTGGTGAGGCAGAACATGGTTTCTTTAGTCTCAGCAACAAATTCCACAAACACTTCCATAACGTCTGGTAGGTTGTTCCTGAGGATATTAGTGTTTTGTGAGTTAATCCACTTCTTGTCCATATGCTTCATTTCATTGTGAAATCACAAAGGAGATGAAATAAATAGGTTGGCCTTGAATTTGTCATGTTTTTTTCATCCTTGGATGAAATTAAATAACAAGCACTTTTACAACTAATATCGGCGCCAACAATAACAAATGTAAGAAAATAGGGAACTGAAAGTTGGCATTAACGGAGTTCAGACAGAGCTCTTGGCATGAACACCAGCCCTCTTGCATCACAGTTCCCTCGCTCCCTCCCTCTCTCCCAGAAGCTTCAGGTTAACCAAGAACATTGAGAATTGAGGAAACCATTGAGGCTCCGTTAAAGTCTGCTCTGAGCGTGCTCCATCAAATTTTTCAAGGCACAATAAGGTAAGAACGTAACCTCTGAGATAAAATTCTGCAGCAATAATGTGTTGAAATTTTAACGGACTTTATAACATGACCAGTTTGACATGTATCATGATTGAAAACTTGATAGAAACTTAACCCCTTCACCACTCGACAATAGTTAACTGGCTTTCCTGTGAAACTTTGCCATCAAACATTAGAGGGTTGTAAAGTAGAGAAGGTTTAATGGTTTATGTAAACTGCTGAATAAAGTGAAACTGCTTTTAAAGAACTTGACATTAACGTGGTATCGTAGACTTCAGAGAGTTAACATTTTAATTCTGGCACAGCCGGGTACAATTTTCCTGCAAAGGAACAGAGAGCTGATTACAAAGAAATGGGATGGTAATCTTTAATTATTACTGTCAGTGAACAAGGGTCTTGCTGAAATCTGTCACCAACATGTACATCGATTAAAATATGTTTCACATCGTTAAAAGATAGCCTGAGGAAGTTAAACGTAAAATAGCATATGAAAAGACAATTGGTGACTTCACACCGTCCAGTGATTAATACAATACATCTGTGCTGTGCTCATGATCACGCAGATTGTACTGTGTACTATTACCTTGGATACACAGCCTGCCTGTACTTTGCATTTACAAGCCAGCTGTCTAGCCAAGTGAGCTAAACCGGCCCCGGTTCGTGATGCAGAAACAAGCCAGCAGTGCAGGCTCAATTCTTGTACCGGCTGAGGTTATTCACGAAGGCCCTGCCTTCTCAACCTTGCTCTCCACCTGAGCTGTGGTGATCATCAGGTTAAACCACCACCAGTCAGCTCTCTCCCTCAAAAGGGGAAAGCAGTTTATGGTCATCTGGGACTATGGCGACTTTACTTAACTCTGCATTGTTATCTAGCAACATACTTTTTGACTGTACTCTGCAATATTACCTGTCAATCCATAATCTGACTGTACTCTATTCTGCTACCCAGCAACATACTGTCAGATAGTACTCTGCATTATTAACTTTAATATGCAGTCCGACTGTATTCTGCACTGTTACCTATCAACATTCTATCAGACTGTATTCTGCACCATTTCCTTTAATACACAGTCCGTCTGTATTCTGCACTGTTACCCAGCAACATTCTATCAGACTGTATTCTGCACTATTATCTTTAATACACAGTCCAACTATATTCTGCACTGTTGCCTTGCAACGTACTGTACTCTGCACTATTACCTTTCAATACTGTGGTGAATGTATAGTACTAGTAATTCACCAGTGTATTAGTATCATGTTCTGCCATTGTGTCACAGCTATGTTATGTTGTTGACCTTGTGGGGTCCACCTATGGGCCATTGTGTGGCTTCAGCCACAGGGGGATATGTTGGGGCATGTACGGGCTCCGCCCATGGCTCCTCCCCTTGAAAGGAAGTATAAAGAGCAGTTGACTTGTAGGCGGTCCACAGTATTATACCAGCCGCAGGCAGGCACTGTTCTAAGCTGATTAAAACCTTGGTTTACTTCTGCTCGTGTCTTTGAGTGAATTGATGGTCGCATCAAATACACAGTCTGACTACTCTGCACTGTTACTTAGCAACATAATAACAAACTGTATTCTACACTATTACCTGTCAATACACAGTCTGACTGTACTCTGCACTATTAATTAGCAACATACTGACAGACTGTATTCTACACTATTACCTGTCGATACACAGTCTGACTGTTCTCTTTACTGTTACCTAACAACATACTAGCCACAATCATGATCCCATACTCTCCAACGCATGATCAGTGGCACGGGCAGAAAATATTGTGAGAATTGGGAAACACGATTCTCGCCGGAGAGACCTTATTTCCTGATCCACCTCCACCCCACCCCCCCCCCCCCCCCCCCCACCCCCCCCCCCCCCCCCCCCCCCCCCACCGCGCTCCTTCTCCGGACATGGCATGAGATAGCCTGCCTTTGGTCTGGAGGAAACGAGACATGCTAAAGGAGAAATTGTTGAGTGAGAGGACAAGTTCCGCCAGACGGAGGAGATTATTGGTGGATACGGATTGTTAAGGCCTGTTCGAGGAAGAAGCAGATAGCCCTCAGGCCATCCTGGTAGAGAATAGAGGTATGGAGGGATTGGACATCCATGGTAAAGAGGAGGCAGCTAGGAGGCCGTTCCCCGGCCTCTGTCGCACCTGTTCCGCTGATGTCACTTTCCAAAACGATGCTGCTTACATGTCTTCATTGTTACTTAATCGTGGTTTCCCATCCACTATGGTTGCCAGGACTCTCAGCTATGTCTGACCCACCGCCCGCACCTCTGCTCCCATCCCTTCCCCTCACACCCAGAACCAGGATAGTGTCCCCCTTGTCCTCTCTTTTCACCCCACCAGCCTCCGCATTCAAAGAATCATCCTCCACCAGTTCCGCCAACTCCCGCATGATGTCACGACCAAATACATCTTCCCCTGATTCCCCCTGTCAGAATTCCACAGGGACCATTCCCTCAGAGATGCTCTGGTCCACTCCACCATCACCCCCAACACCTCACCCTCTTCCCACGGCACCTTCCCATGCAACCGTAGAAGGTGTAACACCTGCCCCTTTACCTCCTCCCTGCTCACCATCCCAGGGCCTAAACACTCTTTTCAAGTGAGACAATACTTCACATGCACCTCTGCAATCTGGTCTATTGCATTTTCACTGCCCAGTGTGGTCGACTCTACATCGCAGAGACTAAATGCAGACTGGGTGACCACTTTGCAGAACACCTTCGGTCCATTCGCAAACAGGGCCCAGGTCGCTTGCAATTTCAACTCACCGTCCTGCTCTCATGTCCACCTGTCCGTCCTTGGCCTGCCAATTTATTCCAGTGAAGCTCAACACAAACTGGAGGAACAGCACCTCGTTTTCCGATTAGGCACCCAAAAGCCTTCCTGACTCAACATTGAATTCAACAACTTCAGACTGTGAACTCCCTCTTCCACCTTCACCCCATTTTTAGTTCTGTCAATTCATTTTCATTTCTTCCATTGATCTGTTTCCCCTCACCATTGCACCCCCTCCCCCCCCCATCAATCTAATCTCTTTGTGTACCACTATCAGCACCATTCTTAGTCTTAATCGCCCCATTTTCATTCCCTTTGTCTTTCCGTCCAAATAAATAAAAGCTAATTACTGTGAATGCTGGAATCTGAAACCAAAGAGAAAATGCTGGAAAGTCTCAGCAGGTCTGGCAGCATCTGTAGGGAGAGAAAAGAGCTAACATTTCAAGTCCAAATGACCCTTTGTCAAAGCTTAATAGACAGAGAAAGTGGGATATATGTATACTGTGGAGTGAGAATGAAAGATGAATCATATCCACAGAAACCCAGGGAAACGGGGTGCTAATAGTCACAGAAACCAAGGGAACAGAGTGCTCATGGCAGTCCCTAGGCAGAACAAAAGGTGTGAAAGGCCAAACAGCAGAGAAACTAACACCAGAGGGTGAACTGTGACAGATGTAGATGTGGGGGGAGGGGGAAGCAAAGGGGAGAAAAGGTAAGGAAAGGGGGCTAAGATATGGGGGGGTTAAATATATATAAAGAAAGACAAGAAATAAATGGTAAAAGACAGTTAAAATGAAATGGGATGAAAACAAAGGGGTCGAGGTGGGGTAGAGCTAATCATCTGAAGTTGTTGAATTCGATGTTGAGACCGGAAGGTTGTAGCGTGCCTAACTGGAAGATGAGATGTTATTCCTCCAGTTTGTGTTGAGCGTTACTGGAACTCTTTCCCTTGGTTTCTACGGCTGTAAGCACCCTGTTCCCTTGGTTTCTGTGGCTGACTCATCTTTCATTCTGAAGGGACAGGGCGGGGTAATGGGCTCTCTCAGAGTGTTGATGCAGACTCGATGGGCTGAATGGCCTCCTTCTGCACTGTAGCGACTCTAAATTCTGCCAGACTCTCAGCGAACATGACTTTCAGACTGTTAATCTAAATGTATGTCAGACTGTCAATTAGCACGTCAATTGGAATTTCAATCGGAATATCAATCAGACTGTCTGTCTGAGTGTCTGTCAGACTGTCTGCCAGTCTGTCTTTCAGAATGTCTGCCACACTGTCAGTCACAATGTCCATCACACTCTCTTCAGGCTGTCTATCTGAATGTCTGTCAGACTAGCTGTGAGGCCAATGAGCAGGAAACACGTCGGCAAAATTTGAAATGCGCTCTATATTTAACACTGGTTCACCCTCCTGGGAACCTGTACCATTGGGATTTTGGCCCAGAGTTCCAGTAACTGCCTCAAACATATGGGGCGGGATTCTCTGAGCCCGTGGCGGGTCGGCGACTGGAGAATCGGTGCGAATCGCACCCGTGCAGTTGCCACGACACCAGTCGGGGGCCACTGAAATAGGCCCCCGCGGCGATTGTCCGCGCTCGATGGGCCGAACTCCTGCCAAGTTCCACCGAGTCCTGCTGGCGTGGTTCCAACCTGGTACTCTCTGGTGGGAGCTCAGACCCGCGGCCGCGGTGGATGTCCTGGGGATCTGACTCCTGGGGGGCCTCCACAGTGTCCAGGCCTGCGATCGGGGGCTTCCGATCGGCAGGCGTCCGCGATTTGGAGGGGGCCTAACTCCTTCCGCGGGAACTAGCTGTAGGTTTCCGCAATGTTGCGAGGTGCTGGCGCGGAGACAGCAACCACGCGCTGGCACAGACACGGAGACGGCAGGCGCGCGCATGTGCGGACCCGCGCCGGCCGTGCAGGGCCGCCTTTCGCCGCCGGAGCAGCAGGCAGCACTCCGGCACCGTGCTGTCCCCCTGAAGGCTGCTGAATTGCTGGACCAGGAGGCCCATTGACTCCGACGTACACCACTCCGGTGTTTACACCGGCGTTAACATGCGGAGAATCCCGACCATGACCCCTTAAAAACCAGGGCCCAGGTCCATGGCCCTCAGTTAGTTAAATGCCTTCAGTTGAATTTGCAGAAAGAGCACAGACACATATTGACCACCAGAAGGAGCAACACACACACAAATGATGGAGAGAATTTCAGTTCCGAATCTCAGTCCTTTTATGCACAGCGGATAAAAATAAAATATTTAATTCTTTAAAGTGAGGCAGTGCTGCTTAATATAATGCTGCCGAATGTATTGTTTTTTCATCGTGTAGTGTATGTTTCTTTCAGCTGGATAGATCTCCATGTTATCCTGCCTGTTCTCCCTGCACCTATTCAGGTTTCATAACCACACCATGGACGTCGGTCTCATTTCTCTGCTCCTGCTGTTGTCGACGCTCAGCTCATTGATCCAAGGCCTCGATACAAATTCTGGAATCCCTGGGATACCCGGTTGTCACGGATTACCCGGGAAAATCGGCAAAGATGGCAGAGATGGCAGTAAAGGAGCGAAAGGAGAACGGGGTAAACACGCAGAAGCACAATGAAGCTTATCCATGTAATGCTCACAATTAAGATCAAACACCAAATCCCCTGCTCTTACATATACAACAGAATCGCCTCACTTTTTAAGAGAGAACCAGAGTGATGGGCAAACTATTAAGGTTTATGATGTTGACGGAGGCCCTTTGACCTAGCAACACTTTACTAGTGTAGCTGAAAATCATTCCCAGACTTCAATAATAGCTCCGTACCTTCCTCTTTCTAATATGGAATAAATGTCTTCCAGTTTAGGGATTCAACATATCTCAAGTGTCTTCAGAACCTTGATAGAATTCTAGGTTAAAGATGTGGGGTGGGATTGGTCAGGTCTGGCGGATTGGTTTGATCCTGAAATGCTGGATCTTTGGCTCCGGAGCTCAGTCTGGGATTGGTGTGAGGATGGGGACTGGCTGCCAGGAAAACACCATTCGCAGACTCACTGCTGCTCCCACTTTCCTTTACTCAGGGTGACCAGCGCCCAGGTTGGTCACTGACACCCAGGTCAATTCAGGCTCCACAGAGGTGCCCAGGCCGAGCCCTGAGCTGCTCTTTGGGAAGACAGAAGGCTGCCACAATGAAACTGTTTGTTTATAAAGGAACCAACACCTCCTTCCATTGATTCTTTCAGCTTGCTGAGTGGCTCTCCCCCGACTGGCTTTTCAAGCTGCCTCGTTCAACTCCCTCACCGCTGCACCCCCACACCTTGCCTGGTCAGAGATATACCCTTACTGACACTTACATCCACTAAGATAATTAAATGTCATTAATCCTGCCTTGTCCATAGGTACAGGCAGCAGGAAAAGATCCTTTTATTATTCATTTGTGGACTGCAAGTGACAATGACGAGGCCAGCAATTTTTGTGCATCCCTAATTGCCCTAGAGCAGGTGGTGGTGAGCCACCTACAATTGAGTGACTCGTTTGACCATTTTAGAGGGCAATAAAGAGCCAACAACATTGCTGTTGGTTTGAAATCAGATGTAGGCCAGATCAGGTGATGACGGCAGATTTCCTTCCTCAAAGGCATTAATAAACCAGGTGGATTTTTATAGCAAACCAGTAGATCCATAAAACTATTTTTTTAATTCCAGATTTATTAATTAATTGAATATAAATTCTTCCAGCTGAAATGCAGGAATTTGAACCTATATCTCCAAAGCATTAGTGCATGGGTTACTGGTCCAGTAACATTACCAGGATGATACGCCCCACCCATGGCCATAACCTGATAGATTATCATCAACTACCAAACTGATTCACTCATATTCCTGCAATGAAAGATACCTGCTGTCCTTCTCCCATAGGGTCCACATGTGATGCCAGTTCCGAATTGATGTAGTTGGTTCTTAACTTCTCATCAAATTGGCCTAACAAACCATTCAGTTAGGAATTTTAGGCAATAAATACCAGCCTTGCCCAGATACCCACCTCCCAGCAATTATAAAATAACCTCAACGGGGTCATTGAATGCAAGGTATTGAATCTGCTGTCATTACGCTGATAGAGCGTAATGTTGCACCCATAATGCCAACCTCACTTATACAATCGTTTATTCCAAACAGCAACATGTCTCTGATTGAGGCAACCTTGCTCTTCACTCACAGACTCAGTGCTGTGATTCCCCCAAACTCTAATCTCATCCTAGCTGGTGAAGACTTCCGGGGTATGTGCATTACAAACACCTGTCAGATAATTTTACCTATATCAGGGGGCAACATGGTGGCGCAGTGGGTTAGCCCTGCTCCCTCACGGCGCCGAGGTCCCGGGTGCGATCCCGGCCCTGGGTCACTGTCCGTGTGGAGTTTGCACATTCTTCCCGTGTTTGCATGGGTTTCGCCCCCACAACCCAAAAATATGCAGGGTAGGTGGATTGGCCATGCTAAATTGCCCCTTAATTGGAAAAAAATGAATTGGGCACTCTAAATTCATAAAAAGAAAAAAACAAGATAATTCTATCTATTTCAGGATTATAGACAAATGCATTATTTAAAAATATTCCTACAATGTTATAGCGTCCGTCAAATTCACATCATTGCCTCACCACAACCACAAACTCACAACCCTGAGAGGTGACTTAGTTCAGGAGTCAGTAAGTTCACCAGCTTCCTATCTGCCAGCTGATTGGCAGACCTTTTGTGCAATTGTCGACAGGTAATAAACACAGTAGCCAGGGTGCCCTGATTGGGGGCAGTCTCTGGTCTGACAGGACCGCTGCTGTTCTTCAACATGTGCCCCTGAACCCCAGACATGTTCATGGCTCTGAATCATTT
The DNA here is from genome assembly GCF_902713615.1 of Scyliorhinus canicula. Taxonomy (NCBI): domain Eukaryota; kingdom Metazoa; phylum Chordata; class Chondrichthyes; order Carcharhiniformes; family Scyliorhinidae; genus Scyliorhinus; species Scyliorhinus canicula. Next base: position 93,807,143 of record NC_052161.1, on the reverse strand, counting down.
GCACTGCCTTTAAAAAAACGTTCCAATCAGTTCCACTTTCCTGTTCTGTCCACTTTTCCCTTTCCTTCCTCGCTCAGCTTTTCCCATGTTACATGGGGTCACCATAATGTTGGCTGGTCACCCTGAACATGCATCCCCTGTTTTGTTTTTGATTTGTTGGGTGGCCTGATGTCCTTTCTGCCATTAACTTTCCCATTCAGCCAGGTTGGGGATTGGCACGAACACTTACCTGTACCACATTAATTTAAATAATAGCTTGTCCAATCACAGGAACATCTCCAAGTGTGTCACAGGGTGGGTTTTGTTTTTCAGCGTTAACACTTGTGCTTATTGACAGGGCTCCCTGGCTTCGGCGTCTCTCGGGGTCAAGAAGGTGAGAAAGGCGATCCAGGATTCCCAGGCCCGACTGGGAAAAGAGGACGTCGGGGGCCGGCGGGCGAAACGGGAGAACCAGGCAACCCAGGAGTCAAAGGTGAAATGGGGAGATCAGGAGACCACAAGAGCACGTTGAAATCTGCCTTTTCTGCAAAGAGAGGGGGTTTTGAGTACCCACCACGGGACACTCGCATCAGGTTCAGTAAAATTATATCCAATGACCAAAACCACTACAACAGTGATACAGGTGTGTTTACCTGTAACATAACCGGTTTTTATTACTTTGTGTATCATGCAACATCAGATAACAACTTATGCATTAACCTCAACTTGAATGAGGTAAAGAAAGTTGGCTTCTGTAATCATGGTACTTATGATCAGGTCAGTTCTGGAGGGACCGTGCTCCACTTACAGGTTAATGATAGGGTCTGGCTTGAACCAACAGATTACAATGCCATGATGGGGAAAGAAGATCATGACAGTGTCTTCAGCGGATTTCTTATCTTTCCAGATTAAGAGTTTCAAGTTTTTAGCTGAATGTTCAATGTCTTTATTGTGAGTCTATCATTTGCCTATTAAGACTGAGACAAATAATATCAGCTTCCTTCGCACATTCACGATATGTATTTTAATGCCTGACATGAGTCACACTGAAACGTATTTCTGATGTTCAGTGTTGGATTATTTTGGAGCACTGCTAATTGTGCTGACTGCATCCATCATTGACTTTAGCAAGGTTGAACTCACTTTATTGATGTAAGTGATGGGTCTAGCCCAGGGAGAGAATGTCAGCATTACTCCCACACAGCTCCACAGACTATGATTCAACAAATCATATTCGATGCTTTCGGGTCACTTTGCCAGATCTAACCCTATTCCTATTCAGACATTTGAGTTTTACCTGCAATATGATATGACAGACCTTTGCCCTCCTCCCGCTGCTTCGGAATCTGGGTCCCACTCATATGGCTGTTTGTTGGTGTGGTTTTCATTCCCATCGACTTAACCTGAAATTATATAAATGCCACCCATATCAAAAACACTGATTACCCATGAGACACGCCTGGTGGGAAATTCTCACCCCCATTTTCAGCGGCAGCAATGCCAAAATGGACAGCGAATCCAGCGGGAATCCCCAAATGCCATGGGGATTTCCCGTACTGATTGTCCCTGCCTCTCCCATCATTTACGTAATGGGGTCCCTATCGTGACAGGTCAGGAATCCTATTACCATACATTATCATCCAATTAGCGGGCTTTCCCGTTCTCTTATCCACCCTATTAGACAATATACCCCCTCCCCCACGATTTCATTCAGAACTCCACTATGATGCAATGGGATCTGCCTCCAGGGCGGGAGAAGCTGACAGTGGCGCCAACCAACAGCATTCGCCTTTTCCCACCTGAGGTGGCAGAGTCCAAAAAATCCGGAACATTCCGCCCAGTAATCCATCATTAATCAGTCAGCAACCCCAAATGTGTCTGCAATTTTTCAGCACTGAACCTGCCATTCGTATTCACCAAACATCATATGTCATTCACACATTGCTGTCTATCCGCAGACAAACACATCTTTAGCTCACACTAAAGATTTTGTTGTGGACTCTGAGGAGCAGTTTTATTTCAAATCTTGTCATCTTAGTGGATTTTAAAACTTAGTTCAATGAATGTACTAACTATAATTTGCAACTGTTGGTGCATTTTGTAAAATATATAAATTGCTGAGCTGTTTGCTAATGCTGAGGTACAAATTCCAACATGGACTCCAAGAAATCTGTAAACTTGCCTGAAACACCTGGGGCGGAACTTTCCCAAAGTTTCACAGAATGTTGGATCTGTGTAAAACCTTTACTGTCGCCTTTTCTCAACCGATTAAAAGGCACCCTGTGAAATTTCAGAGTGTTAGCGAGGGTCACACAGCCAGCTGGAGGGGCGGGGTCTAAGCACTGGCAGCTTGGGATTCTGGGATTGGGGCACCCCAGTGCCAGCGGGCAATGCCAAGGTGCCAAGGTCAATGCCCAGCCTTGTCCCTCAACCCCTGGGGGCCACATGCACCTCCGCATTACTGCCGTGTTCATAATGATTGGTTTGCTTTTGAAAACAAGCAGTGATTCGTGCTGCCATAATGTCATGCCACCAGGGGGTAGGTGTGGGGATGAGGAGGAACGGACTTGGGTCCGTTCATCAAGTTCAGTCATCAAATGCTAATTTATTAAAATGTATGGAAATCAGGTTCATACCATTTCTGGATATGAACCTGGCCACATCACAGGCGGGGAAGATCTCAAACTGACAAGAATTAGCGGCCATTATGGGATTTGAGCCCATGGCTAAAGGGGATACTAGATCACTCCCCTGGTCTCCCCACTGAGGACTTTTCCCTGCGTTTACAGTAATTCTCACTCTTCTACATAGAATAAAACAGAATCATCAAAAAATTATGGCAGTGAAAGAGGTCACAACTTGGTCACATATCAGCCTAATCCCATGTTCCAGCATTTGGTCTGTAGCTCAAGGGCCGGATTCTTTATCGGCGTGATCCTCCGTTTAGCCGGCAGCGCACTCAAGCCTGCGGATTTCCTGACGGCGTGGGGGTGCCCACAATGGGGAACCCCCTTGTCCTGCTGCCGGAATGGAGGATCTCACTGCCGGTGGGGGCACGCCGCACCAGAGATTATTGTGAAAATATTGTGAAAAACAGTCAGCAAATAAATAATTAATTGTTGACTATTGTACTTCCAATGCTTATAATCATCACATGTTTCTGTATTAAAATGTACATGGACTCGCAAGCAAATTATTCAAGAAAATATTCAATAAATATTTTTTGGATTATTCATCGTCTTCATTGTCTGATAATTCTGTTTCATACTTTTATAATCACAGGAGTCCCAAGAAGGTCCACACTTAAAGATTTATTTAATCAATGACATGCAAGGCCGCAAAGCGGCGGACAGTACATCCAGAGCCAGCTGGAGCCATCCGAAGATCCCGGTTCCCATCCTGGCCGCCTTTTATCAGTCTGATTTAATAAGCCCTGCTATTAGGCCTTTGCCCCTCATCGTGGGAGCATCGTGAACCCCACAGAACGATCAACCGGGTCACCCGTGTGGGTCTTGTGGGGGTTATTACATCCTTCTCCCATGCAGTCTGCAAGCCCCTCTGCTGTAGTGACTGGAGGAGGCCTCTTTCTTCGTTTCGCCCATGGCTGCACTTTCAGTGGTTGCGGAATTGGGTCGGGCGGTGAATAACGCGTCGGGGAGCGTCGCTTCCCCACAGATCATTTGGGGGGGGGGGGGGGGGGGGTTGCTGTTGCCGATCTCTCCTTGGTTAAACTACCATCCGAGACTATGGAGGCTTCTGCCTCCATGCCAGACCCTGAATCATCCCTCTTGTGCATCTCTGCATTCTGGCCCTTGAGGAGCGTGTGGTAAATCACTGTATTGTATTGTATTGTTGTATTGTTACATGCCTGGGCTTGTCCCTGCTGGCTCCGCCTGTGGCTCCTCCCCTCGGGCTCATGTATAAAGGTGGCCAACCTCCAGCCCTGCCCTCATCTGGGACCGGTTGCCAGCAGGTGTCTTTAAGCTGATTAAAGCCACAGTTTTTCTCCCAACTCCTTATCTGTCGTCAATTGATGGTACTTCAGAGTGTTACTCCATGTCCCCTGGATGACGGGCAGACTGAACTATGAGCTGACTCCTCTGGCGAGGCCGGTTCTGGTGCGGGTTCCCTGCCTTTAAGGTGGCCCATGTGTTTTTGTACTGTCTGCTCCTCGGTTTTTACCGTCTAAGAAACTGGTCCAGCCACTCCAGTCTCTGGGGCCCACCGGACACTCTCTCCAAAATTCCAAACATATACCATGTACCCTGGCCTGAACCTCTGTCCTGCCTTTGTGGGCTATGGTACTGTTTCTGGAGATCTTGTTTTCTCTCCAGCTTTCGCCAGCATTAGGGAATGTCAGGCTAAGGCAGGTCCTCAGACTTTGGCTGATTAGCAGCTCTGCCGGCCATTCTGGTTGTTATATGAGGCGTGGTATGATAGCTGAATAGGAACCATGCCAACTTTTTCTCCGTGGATCCCATGGCTTTTTTTTATGCCCCTCTTAAATGTTTGCACCGCCTGGTCAGCCAGGTCCTTTGAAGAGGAGTAGTACAGGGCGGTCCGAGTGTGTTTCACCCTGTTTGACTTCATGAAGTGTGAGAATTCCTCGCGAGTAAAAGGGGTGCCGTTATGAGTAATGAGCACCTCTGGGATGTCATGGATACTAAACGAATGGCACAACTTCTAAACAGTAGTGCTTGAAGTGGTGGATGGCACTCGGTAAACATCCAGCCATTTTGAGTGGGCATCCACGCGTAGCGAACTTTGGCCCTTGGAAAGGTCTGGGGAAATCGGCGTGCTGCTGTACCCTACGCCGGCCTTCCTGCTCCCAGGGATGAAGGGACGCTGCTGGTGAGAGCTTTTGAATGCTCCTGACATGCACTGCATTGCTGCACCAACCTCTCGATGCCGCCATCCAGTCCCGGCCACCATGCGTAGTTTCTGGCGAGCATCTTGATTTTGGACACTCTCGGATGCCATTGTGCAGGCCCTGCAATATAACTTTCTGTCTTGGCTCGGGACCAGAACACGGGCTCCCCACAGGAGAATTCTGTTCTCCACGCGAAACTCTTGTTGCTTCACAGAAACCTGCAGCTCCTTCATCCTACCCTGCAGTCCCCTATGCAGCATGATGTAGCCTAACTTCACCAAGGTAGGGTCCTCTTATATCCACACCTGGATCTGTGATGCTGTGACCTGCAAAGTGCACGTAAAATTCAGCACCAATATGGCTTTGTCTGCTATTGGTCGGGACGGAGGGGCATGTCGACAATAGGAGTCGTCTTTAGCATCCACATGCGTGATTTGTGCGCCCAAGCGGTACTTGAACACATACTTATATGCTGCCAATAATAGAGCCCATTGCTGTATCCTGGCCAATACTATCGGTGAGATTGTCTTGTTTTTCTTGAACAGGCCGAGCAACAGTTTATGGTCTGTTATGATTGCAAAGTGTTGGGCGGCATGATGGCCTAGTGGTTAACACTGCTGCCTCACAATGCCAAGGACCCGGGTTCGATCCCATCCCCAAGTCACTCTCCGTGTGGAGTTTGCACATTCTCCGGTGTCTGCATTGTCCCCACAACCCACAGATGTGCACAGTATGTGAATTGGCCATGCTAAATTGCCCCTTAATTGGAAAACAAATGATTGCCAAGTGCCACTCAGAAATGTACTGGTGGAACTTTTTGATTGCAAAGATTATGACCAGCCTTTCCTTTTCGATCTGAGTATACCTATGCTCTGCATCGGCCACTGTCCTTAATACCTAGGCTATTGACCGCTCCATCCCGTCTTCCATCTGGTGGAACAACACCATCTCAGTGCCTTATGGGGAGGCATCACAAGTGATCAGCAGTGGCCTGGAAGGATTGTAATGCATCAACAGCCTTAAGAACGATAGTTGCCGCTTCAACTTGGCAAATACCCCTTTGTGTGGAGCCCTCCATACCCAGTCCTGATTTTGTTTCAGGACGGCATGCAGCAGTACCAGGATGGTTGCCATGTTTGGGATAAATTTGAGATAATAATTTACAAGTCCAGCGAACGACCATAGTTGGGATGTATTCTCAGGTGCGGAGCCTGTTTGATGGTCAGTACATTCTCCTCCATTGGGTGCAAGCTATCCTTGTCAACCCAGTATGTGACCTCATTCATGTGAAAACTCAGTTGTTCCTTTTTAGATGGATGCCTGACTCAGACACTGGTGGAGAACTTCTGCTAAATTATCCAGATGTTCCTTTTTGGTGGCTCCAGTGATCAGGATATGTTCCAAGTAAACTATCACACTTGGAAGGCCTTGGAGGAGTTTCTCTGGAATCAGCTGGAAGATCGCACAAGTGGACGATACCCCGAATGGAAGCCTGGTGTATTCATATCCCTGTGGATATTGATGGTCACATATCTCCTGGATGCTACATCCAACTCCAACTGTAGATATGCATGGCTTATGTCTAATTTGGAGAAGAAGTAGCGCCTACCCAACTTTTCATAGAAATCCTCCATGTACGGCATCGGGTATCCATCCAAATGGGAGGCCTTGTTCACCGTCAATTTGTAATTTCCACACAGGCAGACGGTTTTATCTGGCTTCAGCACAGGGACTACAGGTGTTGCCCCAATCCCCGGAACTGCACAGGATGAATAATCCCCAGACTTTCTAGCCACCTGAGCTCGTTATCCACTCCAACAACGGTCCTGATTTCATGCGGGAAACTGGATTCTCCGCCCCGTCGCCGAACACGATTCCGGTGTCGGGGTGCGGAGAATCCAACCACTCATCTCTGGAATCAACCTAGTGAAACTCCTCTGAACTGCTTCTAATGCCGCTAGATCTTTCCTCAAATAAGGAGACCAAAACTGTGCACAATATTCCAGGTGCGGTCTCTTCAATGTCTTGTACAGGAACAACACTTCCTTACCTTTATACTCTATTCCTTTATCTATAAATTCCTACATTCCAATCACTTTCTTTATTACCTGCTGTACCTGTTTGCTAGATTTCTGCAATTAATGCACAAGGACACCCAGATCCCTCTGCACCGGTGAACCCCAAAGTCTCTCTCCTTTTAGGAAATAAGTTGCCTTTCCCTTTTTCCAACCAAAATAGATGACCTCGCACTTAACTACATTAAACTCCATCTGCCACATTTTTGCCTACTCACCTAACCTGTCTATATCCATTTGTAAGTTCATCTTTCCTCAGTAAGAGGAATAGGTACTGTCCCACCTATTATTGTGTCATTTGAAAATTGGCTGATAGAACCTTCTGTCCCTGTATCCAAGTTGCTAATATAAATTGTAAATAGTTCGGGCGGAAGGACTAAACCCTACTAGTTACACCTTGTCATCCAGAAAAATACCTATTTATCTCGACTCACTGTCTTCTGTCCGTCAGCCAGTCTTCTATCCAAGCCAATAAATTACCCCTAACCCCATGCGATATAACCTTGTGTATTAACCTGCTGTGTGGCACTTTATCAAAGCCTTCTGTAAATCCAGATATACTACATCTACAGGATCCCCATCATCCACTCAGCTTCTTACATCTGTCTCTGCCGGTCCTGGTGGCTCCCCATTGTCTGCACTATGATGTCAAAGCCCTCAGTGATGCACCTCAGTGACTGGGCCATGCTCTCCACTGTCTCAGCATTATCCACCTGTGTCTGGGACATGTCACACAGCGACTGGGACATGATGTCGAGGCCCTCGGCCATGGCCTTCACACATTGAGACATGCCTTGGACACCACAACTCAAGACACGTACGTTGTGGTCCAGTCACCACCCTAGCAAAGTTGACCTCAGTGCCACACATTGTTGGCACCATCTCCTGCACTTGCAGCCTTTGGGTCGCCTCCCATTAGCCTTGCAGTCACTGGAATGTCGTTGATACCCCCTCCGGAATCTCACAGCTGCGTCCTATCATCTCCATCAGCTCTGGGGAAACCGTGTCAAAAGGCCCAGCATCTAACTGGGGCCCAGCTGTGTTCTGGGATCTAGCAGACCTCCAACTGCTATCTCACTTAGATATTCCTGCCTCCACCTGATCTGCATCAGCAACTGTGTGGTGCTCTCCAGATTGTGCCCCAGGTGTCTGACCATTAATGTCGCCCAACAAGGTTTGTGTCTCTGTGCTGGTGGAATGTGTGGGTGACAGCAGCAGGAGGCGGTGACATAGTGGTATTGTCACTGGATTAGTAATCCAGAGACCCAGGGTGGTGCCCTGAGGTCCCGGGTTCAAATCCTACCATGGCAGAAGGTGAAATTTGAATTCAATAAAAATGTGGAATGAAAAGTCTAATGATGACCATGAAACTATTGTCGATTGTCGTAAAAATCCATCTTGTTCACTAATGTCCTTCAGAGGAGGAAATCTGCCATCCTTACCCGGTCTGGCCTACATGTGACTCCAGACCCACACAGCGATGCAGTTGACTCTTAAGCACCCGTCACTGAAATGGCCTAGCAGGCCACTCAGTTCAAGAGGTGTTAGGGCTGGGCAGTAAATTCTAGCTCAGCCAGTGACACCCACATTCCAAGAAGACTTTTTTAAAAAGCTGTCATGCCTCGCTGGTGGTCTGCTCAGAGCTCTCCTCGGAGGTGGTCTCTTGGGTGGCGGGTGAGGGGAGGGGAGCGTGGTGTGAAATGATTCCGGATAGCTCAGCCTCATCAGGTGGGGATCCTGCGAGACAATGGACATGTGATCAGTGAGAGGAGAGGATCATTTTGTCCGACATGAGCTACTCATTTGAGACAGGACATCTGGGTGAAGGGCAGTGGATGCTCACCTCTCTGGCACAGGCCAACCTCGCTGTCGGTGACTGCTCTCTCCTCGGGCAACACTGCGATTTTCAGGGCCTGTTCCTCATAGGGGGGTGAGGACTCGAATCTCTGGGATTCCTCCCCCGTCTTGGCCCTTTCCCATTTATTATGGGCTATCTTCTTCTGCGGGGATAAAGAGAGGGCTTTGTGAGCTGCATGCTTGATGGGTCAGTGGTGTCTATAGCAGGTGGCATGTGTGGTAACTGCACCTGAACCTGAAGGATTTTTGCTAGTGGTTGTCAGGGGGTGATGAGGAACAAGCACGAAGATTTGGGGAGGGTGCGAGGTATCAGCCAGTCAATTGGGGGGGGGGTAGTTTTGGAATTTGAGGGGTGCAGACGGAGCTGATACCAGCAGAGGTGGTAACTTACCCTTCCGGCACGGTGGAGGTTGTTGGTCTTCTTCAGACATTGGACGCTGGTCCTCCTTGTGCCGTCCGCACTGACAGCCACTGGCACTGCCTCCCGGGCGACATTGCTTTTAAAAAAAATAAATTTAGGGTACCCAATTCAACTTTTCCAATTAAGCAACAATTTAGTGTGGCCAATCCACCTGCCCTGCACATTTTTGGGTTATGGGGACGAAACCCACGCAAACACGGGGAGAATGTATAAACCCCAAGGGACAGTGACGCAGAGCCAGGATCAAACCTGAGACCTCGGTGCCGTGAGGCAGCAGTGTTAACCACTGTGCCACCGTGCTGCCCACTCCCAGGCGACATTGCTGACACTGCAGCTGGTGCTCTGACCACCTTCGGGGGAACATGGGGCGGGATTCTCCAATAATGGGCTATGTCCCCACGCCCATGAAAAACCGTGCGCAAATCACTCTGGATTTACCTGCAGTAAGTCCAGGGTGATTCTCCGATTTGCAGGGGGCTAGAAGGGCCCCGGAGTGCTCCTCGCAGCTCCGGCTGCCGATACAGGGCCCTGCACTACCGGTCGGAGGTCCGCGCATGCGCACGGTGGCGGTCTGTATCGGCTGCCTCGCGCGACATGGCCGACCCACACCGCGGACCGGGACCAAGAAGATAGGCCCACCCCCCAGAATGCACGCGCCCGTGGATCAGTGGCCCCCAATTAGAACCCTGGCCCTCCTGGAGACCCTCCCCTCGGGTGAATGATCCCCCCTGTCCGCACCAGGGCGTCTGCAGACTGAGTCTGCAGTCACTACGCCGAGTGCCCGGCAGGTGGAACCATAAGGGAACTACGCCAGAGGAAACTCGGCCAGCTGCACTTGGAGAATCACTGCGGCGGCCTCTTTCAATGGCCCCTGACCGACACGCGGCCGATTTGCGGCGATTCTCCGGGGACCCGATCTCGGGTCTGACGCCCATTCTCCGCCCCCCCGCCGAGCGCAATTTTGGCTCGGAGAATCCCGCCCATGATGTCCAGTCTCACCTCCACTGCGTCCAGAAGCCTGGCCTGGTTGGCATCCCCAAAGTGAGGAGCAGACCTGCACAATAACATGATTGTGTATTAGCTGGGAGTGAGTGGTGAGAGAATGTTTAAAAGAAGCTCCACGTCTTAGAGGTGAATAGCTGAGGTTCGTGTCTGGCGAATCAGAAAGCAAGGGAGCCAGTAATCAAGATTCTCGTGGAGACTACTTTTTTGCCACTACGTGCCGTTGAATATGGACTGTCATCTCTCCAGCACCTCCATCGTAAAACACCCTGCCAAATACGCCCAAATCTGGAAACTAACTTGAGTCCACTAAATTGTGCCCATGGTATAAGGAACCTGCTAAATCCTTGTCTCTTTTGTGTTTCTTTTCTAGTTCCTGTTCTGCAACCTTGCAAATTTTGTTTTAAACTGCAAAGTTGGTCAAAATGAAAACATCCCTGGTCTAATGTCCTGGTCCAGGATCTCTCTTGATGCTCTGTGGCATAGCCTGTGATGTCATTTTGATGAACTTGGCAAGCAGCCAATTGATAGCCCTGAAATTAGTCGAGATTTTTCTGGAATATTCTGACATAAACCCAGTTTGTCTCTCATTTGTGGTTATATATCAAGAATAGCCAAGTGCTGGTTTCAGCACTCTTTCCCTTTCAGGTGTGTGAAAGGTTAAATCTCTGTTTGAAAGGCTAGGGAGCTGAAACTGACCTTCCTGATCTGCAAAACGGCCGACAAGCAATCGATGTGTGGAGTAAACAGACAACCTTTGTTTAAATTCTGAGGTAGAGAATTCTAAGATTATCTCAGTGAGACTGGGCGTCAATCTGGCGGAGGTCTGTCAGGACTGAACCGCCCTCAGGCGGGTCGAGATTCTCAGTTTGAAGACCCCGATTGTTAAAAGTGACAGTGACTTTCCAGAAACAATTGTACAGCCTGCAAGTTCTAGTTGAAGCCCACCATTGAAAGATCACTGACTACAAACACCGCTACCTCGGAAGCAAAGAACCATCTCACACCATCTCAAACCTTTCCCTCCCCTCACCGTGTGCTTGTCTTGTGTGTCTGGGTGGAGGTTTGGGGAATAGTTAGATTAGCAGGCCATTGTTCCATTCTTACCTTCATATGTTCATCTTTTACTCTTGTTACAAATAAACAGTTTTGTTTATGTTTTATTTCTGGTCTTGCCCCCATGCCCAGACTTGGCACAGCTTGTGAAACAATCACCCAAAATCTCAGAGAAATGTGATTCTCCCGCCCCCAGCCAGTGCCACAGCTGGAGCCCCCCCCCCCCCCCCCCCCCCATGAGCCGTGCACCGACACTGAGAGCAGCTCGGACTCCAGCCCTCCGCACGAGGGTCTAGGACAACTCATCGCTGCCGACTCATCGCCAGCCCAACTCATCGCCAGCCCAACTCATCGCCAGCCCAACTCATCGCCAGTCCAACTCATCGCCAGCCAACTCATCGCCAGCCCAATAAAAACAGTACAGTCAACAGACTTCTTAACAGCGCTCTGGAGTGAATGGAATCTATTTAAACCAACAGACTTCTTAACAGCGCTCTGGAGTGAATGGAATCTATTTAAACAATTTAAACCTATAGAAAACAAAGGACATTTTAACATATTTTGGTCAGTTGACTGTTTACTGTCGGGCTCTATTGAAATAGACGCTGTTAATTGTAAGTTAGTTTTTTGTATTGTGTTTTCCGTCCGTCTCTGGTTAAATACAATCTTTTTATATTGGGCACTTTTTAAATAGAGTCAATTTACTGAAAAATATACAGTAAACAGTCAACTGACCAAATCTGAACCTAATCAATTTCAAATTTGTCACTCGCATGTTCCATAACCCTGGTGTTTGTCAATTTCAGCTATTCAGCTATTCAGACGAAAAGCACAAAATTATATGTGGCAGGTGCGAATATACATTGAGCAACTTTGTGAGTTGCAAAGTGCACTCTGGTACAAGTCAGCTGATATATGCCACTGGTTTCATGCTAATAAGTTTCTTTGAGATGCCACGATTGATAACCCTATGCAGGTGTGTGTGTGTGGATGTGTTTGCGTGGATAGATGTGGGAGGATTATCATGTTAATAAATATATATGCAATATATATAGAGTCAATTTACTGAAAAATATGTTAAAATGTCCTTTGTTTTCTATAGGTTTAAATTGTTTAAATAGATTCCATTCACTCCAGAGCGCTGTTAAGAAGTCTGTTGGTTTAAATAGATTCCATTCACTCCAGAGCGCTGTTAAGAAGTCTGTTGACCAGTCCAAAGATGTGCGGGTTAGGTGGATTGGCCATGCTAAATTGCCCGTAGTGTCCTAAAAAGTAAGGTTAAGGGGTTGTTGGGTTACGGGTATAGGATGGATACGTGGGTTTGAGTAGGGTGATTGCTCGGCACAACATCGAGGGCCGAAGGGCCTGTTCTGTGCTGAACTGTTCTATGTTCTATGACTGTACTGTTTTTATTGGGCTGGCGATGAGTTGGGCTGGCGATGAGTTGGCTGGCGATGAGTTGGGCTGGCGATGAGTTGGCTGGCGATGAGTTGTCCCATTCCCCCGCACGAGACCCAGGACACCCCAGAGCCCGAGTCTGAGACTGACGCTGAGTTCCCATCACAGCTGTGTCCAACACCTTCCACCATCCCAGAGACACACTTTAATGAACAGGCTCCTAGGACACTATCTGGTGCACACCACACAGCTGATCCGCGACAGCAGGTGGAGGTAAGAACACCCGAGGGGGCGGAGGTCAGAGGACGAGCTGCCATCCAGACGGGTTTCGGGTTTTTGGAGCGGTCAGTACCATCGAGTGTGGAGATGCAGTCACAGAGCCAGGGACTACATGACGGGTTGTCGGCGAGCATCCAGCACCTGCAGATGCATTTGGATGAGTCCAAACACATGCAGGAGCAGGAGGTGGTACCGACCATGTGTGCCAACACCGCATGGATAGCGTCCATGGTGGAGGCATTGGGGGTGATGGTTTCGGCTATGGATCAGCATGTCCAAGGCCTGGGGCGTTCCAAGGTTGGATGAGGCCCAGCATGGGGTTTTGCCTTACAGGGAACCATATCCCAGAGCCACCTGGAAATCGCAGCGGCGCCCCTGAGCGTGGCTCAGTCACAGCAGGCCATGGCTGAGAACATTGGTGGCATTGTCCAGGCACTGGCTGACATGGTGCAGACAAAGAGGGAGGTGGCCCAGTCCCAGAGGGAGATGGCGCAGTCACTGGCTGATGTGAATCAAACTCAGAAGGTAGTGGCACAGTCAATGAGTGATGTGGCACAGTCACAGAGGGCAATGGGCCACTTCCTGTCTTCCATGGCCGTGAGCATGCAGACTCTGGTCGAGACTAGAGCGGGCCTCCAGGACTGGCAGCGCCTGGTAGTGGGCGGAGCCTCAGCGGATAGCGTCTCTCGCACTCCCATCCCATGAAGTAGCCCGGGCGCCATCGGGCACTCTGAGGGAGATTGAGGTGATGGGACCCATGCTGGTGACTCCCACAGGGGAGGTGCCGGAACACCGCAGCACGTCAGACTCCCCCCTCCTGTCCCTGGGGCATCTGGTGGGCAGCGGGCGGGACAGGGCAGCACCACGCCACCAGGGGTGCCAGAGCAGCAGCCGGGCCCATCAAGGCTAGAGCGCCCCAGAAGACGGCCACCAACGGGGACCCAGGTTGCAGAACTGGAATCACACCAGGCTGCCTCCACTCTTGCTGTACCACCTGAGGATCCACCTAGACATAACGTTTGGGCTCGTGAGGCCAGAATGTTGGACATTAATAAAGTTGGCATTGGTGCAGGGCACAGTTTAGTTATAGGGGCTCGGGCACAAATCTGTATTTCGTTGTCACATTACTTGCCCAGTGAAGCAGTTGAGGCTCCTTCATTACATGTTTTTAAGGTAAAGATAGATAGTTTTTTGAAGAATAAAGGGATTAAGGGTTATGGTGTTCGGGCCGGAAAGTGGAGCTGAGTCCACAAAAGATCAGCCATGAACTCATTGAATGGCGGAGCAGGCTCGAGGGGCCAGATGGCCTACTCCTGCTCCTAGTTCTTATGTTCTTATGTACACACCTGTTCACAATGTTACAACCTGCCTCGGTGCTCTGCCAGGTGGGTGTGAGGGATGGGCTGGTCTGGGCTGGCCAGAGAGGGGCGGGGAGGGGAATGGGCAGACCTTGTGGGTGGCCTGGGTTCCTCACCCCCCGACCACCCCCCCACCGTCACCCCAGGATGGGACCGTGTGATGGGATGGCCAGCTGACATGCAGGGATCAGCCACGTGGACAGTGTTGTGTTCCGTGATCTTGTCTCTGCAATGAATCTACAGAACTGCTGGTGAGTTCGCCAGAATGATGATGTATTGATGTATACGTAGGAAGGTGACAATCAGAATGCTGTACAGACCAAGTTACTGATGGAGTTACCGAGACTCTCCTGGAACTACCCTTATGTGCGACTGTCCTGGTTTATGTCTTACAACCTTCTGCCGATAGCCGGTTGTCACGTAACCGATGTCTGACGCCACCTGCTGGTAGGAGGTCGCACTGCTGAGTGCATGTAATATTATTCACAGGCGTATCACCACAGACAATGGAAAGTGCTACCGTGGGCAGATTTTGCAAAATGATATGGAGCAGCAGAGCTCATCGCAGAGCGGGTTGTCAATATCTTCCATCCCATGGACCAGATCCGCTGTTACTGCCAACCCAGGGCCCCCACCCCGTGGTGCTGCAGGAATTTATCATGGAGGGGATTGCACACAAGGGAGTGGCCGGGGCAGGGAGGTGGGTGTGTGGGGGTGGGATGAAGTGTTTGTGCCCTTGGCCAGGCCCCCCCACCCCGTAATTGGTGAGTCTGGAGGCGATCAGAACGTCCCATGCACGTTGCCGCTGGTTTACACGTCGTGTGCCTCCCTTGTCTGCCTGGGCTCCATGTCTTGCCCATCCTTCCCCTCTCCCGCACCCTCCTCGTTGGACGAGGTCTGATGTTCCTCCACCTTCTCCAGCACGTCGCCCCTCTGCCGCGCAATGTTCTGGAGGACACAGCAGTCCGTCACGATGCGGATGAGCCTCCCAGCATCAAACTGGAGAGCCCCTTCAGAGCATTCCAGGCACCTGAACCATATCTTCAGGATGCCGAAGCACCGCTGGATCACACTCCTGCTCACTGTATGGGCTTCGCTGTAGTGGGCCTCCAGATAGGTGTCATGAGCCACGATCGCAGTGGATAACCTCTGTCACCCAGGCTCCAACCCCCAGCCGGGGGGTGTCTGAAACATGTCAGGAAACGTCGAGTGTGCCAGGATGAAGATGTCGTGCACACTGCCCGGGTATCAGGTGCGGACAGGATGCATGATGCGCATCTGATGGCCACATGTCAGCTGCACGTTCATCGAGTGGAGCCCCCTTTCAGTTAGTGTAGGGCTGCTGTTACCACAGGTGCTCGTAGGGGGACATGCATCCCGTTGATCACCCTCTGGACCAGGCGTATCTCTGCTGCTCGGCCATTGTGATGGGCTCAGTCCACATTGAAGTGGGTGTATTGAGCCACCTGGGTATATAAGACCTCCGTGACAGCACAGATGCACCTGTGCCAGGTATGCCATCATCCGGCAGATCTGTCACACTGTCCCCCTGCTCAGCCGGAGTCTTCAACAGCATGCCCGGGCTGGCAGATCCTCGAATGACAGGTGCTGCCGGTTGACACAAGGCCTCATTCTGTTCCTCCTTGGCATCTCCTCCTCCTAGGCCTGTTGGGCAGCTGGCTTTCCACCCTGTGTGGCTGCCTCCTGTTCCTCGGCCGCGGGCTCAGCAGTTGCCCGCTCCGCTGCTGCAGCTTCCCCCTCCTCCTCGAGCATATCCAGCTCGTACAGCCGCAGGGCATCCCCCAGGGCTGTAGCGACCAGTTGGCAGGCCGCCATTGCTGGTTGAATTCCAATATCCATTGTCTGCAGAGGGCGAATGCTCTGCCCCCGCATGTTCCCCCCCAATCTCCGCATCCCTGGCCCCGTCGGTGCCTGGCACCATGGGGGCCTCTAGCCCGGATGCCTGTGCCTGATTCGAGGTATACCATTGGCTGGTACTGCCCTTGCTAATAGTATGTTCCATAGCCCTTGCCCGCCGGTCTTGTAGGGGCTACAGTGGGCATTACCTGGGGGCCCGCCGGCGAGTGGCGGCAGTGTGGGGGGTGGTATGGCGGAGGATTGAGTGCAGGGGTGGGGCGGTGGGGGCACCCATATGGCCGGTGTCACTCTGCAGAACCAGGGCCAAAGTGGGTAGTCAGCGGGATGTGCAGCAAGATGGCTGCCTTGCAGGTCGCGGCAATGGCGGTCCATGACTGGACACCGCCCCAGTCCCGAGGGGGCTCACCCCGGCCACTCGGTCTGTTCCCCGATCTGTTCCTCCCTTCCCGACCCTGGCAGGGCTCCCCCACCCCAGCCAGCCCTGCCAGTGACTGGCACGACAGCTCACAGTTGCGCCTCTCCATGTCCTACTTCCTTTCTATCTCTGTCATCAGCCGCAACGCTGGTTTCACGGCTTTTAAAAGCACAAGTGAACCGCGGAATCGGGAACTTGGCCCATCAGAGGCGGAGAATTGCGGAGGCGCCGGAAAGTACCGGGTTGTGCCCGCTGATGATATGCATTGATGCTGCTGTTGAGGTGACGGAGAATTGTGATTTGCTGTCAAATCGGCGCCCTCCGCGATTTTAGAGTCGGAACTTATTCTCTGTGCAAGGGCCAGCGCAATCTCGCCCTTGGTCTGGATTCCGGAACAGAAACCACTCAGGGAAAGCAGACTTATGAGAGAATATTTTAAAGTGTGTTCTTGCACTCGACCCGGGTTCGAATCCTGGCCCTGGGTCACTGTCCGTGTGGAGTTTGCACATTCTCCCTGTGCCTGAGTGGGTTTCACCCCCACAACCCAAAGATGTGCAGGTTAGGTGGATTGGCCACGCTAAATTGCCCCTCAATTTAAAAAAAAATTGGGCACATCTCGTGTGCTTAAGAGAGGCTTTTTGTATTAATGAAACCATTGTAGGTTAAGATGTACCTTGTATTCAGTGTAAATCTTTGAATCTGTGTGTAATAGCTAAGCTAAAGGGGGAGTGAAGGATTATTGTATTATTACCCAATTATTTAATGATTAATAATTTTATTTTTAGTTAGGGCCAGGAAACTGGAAATTGTTGATATGGCGTAGGACATCCAAGGAATCAGGAATGCAGGAAGAGAGGACTTGACTTCCGGGCGGCGAGCGAGGAGGTCGCAGGGAGAGGGGCTCCCGCAAGCGGTGGACAGCAGGAGGAACAGCCCCCCCCCCCCCCCCCCCCCCCCCCCCCCGACAGGCCGGACGGCGGAGGAGGAGCGCCGGCGGAGGAGCCGGAGCGGGAGCCGAGGAGACGGAGCCGAGGAGCCGGGGCGGAGGAGCCGAGGAGCCGGGGCGGAGGAGCCGAGGAGCCGGGGCGGAGGAGCCGAGGAGCCGGGGCGGAGGAGCCGAGGAGCCGGGGCGGAGGAGCCGAGGAGCCGGGGCGGAGGAGCCGAGGAGCCGGAGCGGGAGCCGAGGAGCCGGAGCCGAGGAGCCGGAGCGGAGGAGCCGAGGAGCCGGAGCGGGAGCGGAGGAGCCGGAGCGGAGGAGCCGGAGCGGCGACAGGGGGGCCCAACAGCAGCAGGTCCATCCCCTCTCCCTCCCCCCCCCCCACGCGGGCCAGGAGCGGTGCGGCGGCGGCGGCGGCCCCTCTTCTCTCCCCCCCCCCACGCGACCCAGGAGCGGTGCGGCGGCGGCCCCTCTTCTCTCCCCCCCCCCCCCCCCCCCCCCGCGGGCCAGGAGTGGTGCGGCGGCGGCGGCCCCTCTTCTCTCCCCCCCCCCCTCCCCCACGCGGGCCAGGAGCGGTGCGGCGGCGGCGGCCCCTCTTCTCTCCCCCCCCCCCCCCCCACGCGGGCCAGGAGCGGTGCGGCGGCGGCGGCCCCTCTTCTCACCCCCCCCCCCCCCCCCACGCGGGCCAGGAGCGGTGCGGCGGCGGCGGCCCCTCTTCTCTTCCCCCCCCCCCCCCCCGCCAGCAGCGGGGACCCCCCCCCCCCCAGCCAGCAGCGGGGACCCCCCCCCCCAGCCAGCAGCGGGGACACAACCCCCCCCCCCCAGCCAGCAGCGGGACACAACCCCCCCCCCCCCCCAGCCAGCAGCGGGGACACAACCCCCCCCCCCCCCCAGCCAGCAGCGGGGACACAACCCCCCCCCCCCCCCCCAGCCAGCAGCGGGGAACCCCCCCCCCCAACCAGCAGCGACCCACCGGCCCACTCCCCCAACTGCTGTGACCACCACGTGGCAAAGACAAAGGGACTCTCTCTCCTGGTTGAGTGGGGAAAAAAGAAAAAAGAGACTTGTATTTCTGTTCTTCCCAAAAGAAAACTGGTAAAGAGAAAAGGGGTAGGGGAAATAAATTTAAAAAAAATATATATATATATATATATATACATATATAGATATATAATAATAAATAAAATAAAAATAGGGTGCGGAAAAGGGGGAAAAAGAAGAACAAGGAGAGAAGAAAAGATGAAGGGGAAGGGGGAGAAAAAAGTGCCAGAAAGGAGCCAAGAGAAAGGGGGCACCGGAAGTAGACTGGGCAAAGGGAAAGCCAGCTCGGGCGAACGAGTCAACACGCGAAGCGGCGGGAAGGATGCTTCGCCGCATCCAGAAGAGCTGGACGGGCGGGCAACCTCTCCCCTGGGGTTAGAGGGGGGCGTGAATTGGAAGGAAGCCTTTGCCGAGGTGGTGAGGGAGCAGCTGCAGGCATTCAAGGCAGAGTTAAAAGCAGACGCAGAGGCCGCAGCACAGGCAGCAGTGACCAGGGCCATGTCAGGGGTGCAGCAGGTTCTGACCAGATTGGAGAAGAAAGTGGATGCCCAAGGGAAGATACTGGAAGCCCAAGGGAAGATACTGGAAGCCCAGGGGGCAACCATTAAAGAGCTGGAGAAGGCAGCGACTGACGCGAGCGACCGGGTCATATCCCTGGAGAGGGGAATGGTGAAACTGAGTGCAACACAGGGGAGCCTGAAGGGCAGGGTAGACGACCAGGAGATCAGCTCGAGAAGGCAAAATATCAAGATAGTGGGCCTGCCAGAGGGGATAGAGGGTAGAAATCCCACAACATTCGTGGCTGCGATGCTGGGCTCCTTAGTGGGGCGGGAAACTTTTCCCACCCCACCGGAAATGGACAGAGCTCATCGGTCACTGCGCCCGAAGCCCAAGGAAGGGGGAAAACCGAGAGCAGTTATAGCCAGACTGCACCGGTACCGGGATAGGGAGACAATCCTGCGCTGGGCCAAGGAGAATAGAGCCTGCAATTGGGACGGGCACGCCATCCGAATCTACGAGGATTTTGGAGCGGACATAGCTAAGAGACGGGCGGAGTTCAACAGAGCGAAAGCAGCTCTCTATAAGAACAAAGTACGTTTTGGTATGCTGTACCCAGCAAAACTCTGGGTCACATACCAACACAAGGAATATTTCTTTACAGCCCCTGCCGAGGCGAATAGATTCGTCGAGGAGCACGGGCTGGAAAAACGCCATGGGAAGTAGGGACGAGGGGCCCATGGCAAGGAGACACGTCATGCCGACGGGGGGGTGGGGAGGGGCGAGGCAAAGCCAGCCCCCTCCCCCCTGGCAGAAACACCCAGAACGGAAAACAACCCAATGCCCTAGGGCCCGCTCCAGGTGGGAGGCCAGGCCCCGGCACGAGGGAACGGGAGTACTGGAGAGGGGAGAGGGGAAGCGGGACAGCAACCTCCGAAAGGGGAGCCACCGTGCTAGCAGGAAAGCTAGCGAAGGGGGCGCGCAACAGAGCAGGGCCGCAGCGCACCCCCAACAGGGGGGAAGGCGCCAGGCAGGGGAGGGGGGGGATCACCCATCAAAGGTGGGAGAGCAAATGGGGACAGGAATGGGGGAGAGAGGGGCAATGGAGGGGTACACAGGGGTATCCCCGAAAGGGATAGAGCGGGGGGGGGGGGGGCACCCGGGGGGCGAGAGACCAGGGAGGGGAAACGCAGGGACGAAGGGACAAAAGAGGCCAGTAAGGGAATAGGGCCACAAAGTGCCACAGACAAGGGCTCGAAACAGGGAACTGCTGCAAGCACCCACCCAGTACGGTCTGTGGGTGAAGGGGCCCCCCGGAGTGCAGGGGACTACCCGCGTGGCGGACACAAAGTGGACGGCCATGGCGGGTGTCCCCGGGACAAGGGGGAACCCCGGAGCGCAGGGACCCGACCGCATGGGGAGAGCAGTGATAGTGGACATCCTGGACGGCCCCCTAACATAGGGAAACCCCAGAGGGCAGGGGCGCGTCCACCGGACAAATATGGTTAACCCCACAGGAGCAAGGGGGCAGAAGCCCCCCACCAGAATAGTCACCTGGAACGTAAGGGGACTTAACGGCCCAGTGAAGAGATCTAGAGTCCTCACCCACCTTAGAAACATGAGGGCCGACATAGTCTTCCTCCAAGAGACGCACTTGAGGGAGCGGGACCAACTGCGGGTAAGAAAGGGCTGGGTGGGACAAACCTATCATTCCTGTTATGGGGCAAGGGCCAGGGGGGTGGCGATCCTGATTGGCAAGAGGACAATGTTTAGGGCGACAAAGACGGTTACGGACCCAGGGGGACGGTATGTCATGGTCAGCGGGGCCCTGGATGGGGCGCCGGTAGTTCTAGTTAACGTGTACGCGCCCAACTGGGACGACACGAGCTTCATCCAAAAGACCATGGCAGAAATACCGGACATAGCGACGCACCGACTAATCATGGGGGGGGACTTCAACTGTGTACAGGACCCAACGACGGACAGATCAAACCCCAGAACGGGGAAAACCTCAAACATGGCAAGGGAACTCAGCCACTATATGGAGCAGATGGGAGCAGTAGACCCCTGGAGATTCGCCCACCCGGGGGAGAAAGAATTCTCTTTCTTCTCCCCAGTACACAACGTGTACACCAGAATTGACTTCTTTGTGGTGGGGAAAACGGTGCTTCCAGAGATAGACAAGGTGGAATACTCCGCAATTGTGATATCAGACCACGCTCCACACTACATGGATGTGCGGCTAGAGACGGGAAGGGCCCAGCGCCCCAAATGGAGGTTGGACGGTGCCTTACTAGCTGACAAGGCCTTCAGCGAAAGGATAGCGCAGGCCATAGCGGAGTACACTGAGATCAACCAAAACGGGGAGGTCTCACCCTCCACGTTCTGGGAAGCGCTTAAGGCCGTACTAAGAGGGGAAATCATAGCCTACAAAGCGCAAAGAGATAGGGAGGAAAGGGTGGCTAGGCAGAAGCTGGTCGACTCCATACTGGAGGTAGACCATAAATACTCCGAGGCCCCGACTGTAGAACTCCTGGCGGAGAGAAAAGAATTACAAAGGAACTTTGACCTGCTCTCCACCAGGAAAGCAGTACACCAACTCCGCCAGGCACGCGGGGCCCTATACGAACACGGAGACAAAGCCAGCCGCCTGTTGGCCCACCAGCTGAGAAAGCAGGCAGCCAGCAGAGAAATTGCGCAAATCAGAGATACCAGAGGCACGTTGGAAACAGAACCAGAGAAGATTAACAAAACCTTCAAGGCCTTCTACCAAGAGCTGTACACCTCAGAGCCCCCAACGGGGAAGGCTGGGATGAACCGGTTTCTTGACGGACTGGACATACCAGTTGTGGGAGAGGGCAGAAAACGGGATCTGGAAGCACCACTAGCACTGGGAGGGATCATGGAGAGCATTAGCTCCATGCAGGCGGGGAAGGCGCCGGGACCGGACGGATTCCCGGCGGACTTCTACAAAAAATTTGCGACAGCGCTGGCCCCGCACATGCGGGAGATGTTCACAGACTCGCTAGCTAGGGGCACGTTGCCACCCACGTTAGCACAGGCCTCAATCTCGCTGATACCTAAGAAAGACAAAGACCCAACGGAATGTGGGTCATACAGACCCATATCTCTGCTGAATGCAGACGCCAAAATACTGGCCAAAATCCTAGCCAAAAGGCTAGAAGACTGTGTACCTGAGGTGGTCACAGAGGACCAGACGGGCTTTGTCAAAGGTAGACAGCTGACCGCGAACATCAGGCGCCTGCTGAACGTGATAATGACCCCCTCCGGGGAGAGAACACAAGAGGTGATCGTCTCCCTGGACGCAGAAAAGGCCTTCGACAGAGTCGAATGGAAATACCTCATAGAGGTACTGGAGCGGTTCGGGCTTGGAACAGGGTTCACCGCTTGGGTAAAGCTCCTGTACAACGCTCCCATGGCGAGTGTACAGACCAACAATACCAACTCCCAATACTTCCAGCTGCACAGGGGCACCAGACAAGGATGCCCACTGTCCCCGCTGCTGTTCGCACTAGCAATCGAACCGCTAGCAATCGCGCTCAGGGCAGCAAAAAATTGGAGGGGGATCCGAAGGGGAGGTAGAGAGCACAGAGTCTCACTCTATGCGGATGATCTGCTCCTCTATATCTCGGACCCACAAAGCAGCATGGACGGAATCATCGCGCTCCTGAAAGAGTTTGGAGCCTTCTCGGGCTACAAACTCAACATGAGCAAAAGTGAGATCTTCCCATTACACCCGCAAGGGGGGGGGGGGGCAGCACTAAAGGGGCTGCCGTTCAAACAAGCCCGACATAAATTCCGCTACCTGGGGATCCAAATAGCCCATGACTGGAAAGGGATCCACAAATGGAACCTCACCAGCCTGACGGAGGAAGTTAAAAAGGACCTGCAAAGATGGAACACACTCCCGCTCTCCCTCGCGGGGAGAGTTCAGACGATCAAAATGAACGTACTGCCCAGGTTCCTCTTCCTGTTTAGATCCATTCCGATCTACATCCCCAAGGCCTTTTTCAAAGCGCTGGACAAACTCATCATGGCGTTCGTATGGGGGGGTAAAAATGCTAGGATCCCAAAGAAGGTCTTACAAAAAACAAAAACCAGGGGAGGGTTAGCCCTCCCGAATCTACAATTCTACCACTGGGCAGCAACAGCCGAGCGAGTAAGGGGATGGATCCAGGAGCCAGAAGCTGAGTGGGTGAGTGCGGAGGAGGCCTCCTGCATGGGAACCTCCCTCCGGGCCCTCGCCACGGCAGCACTCCCATCCCCACCCAAAAAACACTCCAGCAGCCCAGTGGTGACAGCCACCCTCCAATCCTGGAACCAACTGCGGCAGCAACTTGGCCTGACCAAAATGTCGAACAGGGCTCCCATCTGCAACAACCATAGGTTCAAACCAGCACTGACCGACGCCACCTTCAAAAGGTGGAGGCAGGACGGGGGGACACTGACAGTCAGGGACCTATACACGGACGACAGGATCGCAACACTGGACGAACTGACAGAGAAATTTCAGCTAGCTGGGGGGAACGAGCTACGGTACCTGCAGCTCAAAAACTTCCTACGAAAGGAGACAAGGACGTACCCACAACCGCCACGACAGACACTACTGGAAGACCTACTGGACGCAAGTATCCTAGAGAAAGGGAACTGTAGTGACATGTATGACCGACTGGTAGATAGGGACGACACCGTACTGGACGCAACAAGGAGGAAATGGGAGGACGACCTGGGGATGGAGATCGGGTGGGGACTCTGGAGCGAAGCACTGCATAGGGTCAACTCCACCTCCACGTGCGCAAGGCTCAGCCTGACGCAACTAAAAGTGGTACATAGAGCCCACTTAACAAGAACCCGTATGAGTAGGTTCTTCCCGGAGGTGGAAGACAGATGTGAACGGTGCCAAAGAGGCCCGGCCAACCACGCCCACATGTTCTGGTCCTGCCCCAGACTCGTGGAGTACTGGACAGCCTTCTTCAAGGTAATGTCCAAAGTGGTGGGAGTGAGGGTGGAGCCATGCCCGATAGTGGCGGTCTTCGGGGTTTCAGAACAGCCAGATCTATTCCTGGGGAGGAGGGCGGATGCCCTTGCCTTTGCCTCCCTGATCGCCCGCCGTAGAATCCTGTTTGGCTGGCGGTCAGCAGCACCGCCCAGAGCTGCGGACTGGCTGTCCGACCTCTCGGAATCTCTCCAAATGGAGAAAATCAAATTTGCCATCCGAGGGTCGGACGACGGCTTCCACAGAACGTGGGAGCCATTCATGCAACTGTTCCGGGACCTATTTGTGGCCAATGTACAAGAGGAAGAATAGTCGGGGGAAGGTAGCGGGGGGGGGGGGGGCTACAGGTTCGTTACGGGGGTTCGATGGCTAGCTAAGGCCCAAAACCAAGCTAAATAAACATGTTGAGGGGGGGGGGGGGGGGGGGGGGGGGCGCAGTTACTACTACGAAGATGCTTACCTGTAAATATGTATGTTAATTTTTGCGTGTTTGTTTTTGTTTGTTTTTTTTTTCTCTCTCCTAACAATTTGTAATTTGTTCAATATAAAATACGAAAACTGAATAAAAACATTTATAAAAAAAAAAGGAATGCAGGAAGAAACTTTCAAGGGAGTCAAGATAGGAAGAAATGGGTTACGCAGGGCAGGAACAGGGTGAAACAATGTGTCCACCACGACAGTCCTGTTTGTGGATTTTGGGAAGGAGGCGGACGGAGGCTATTCGTGGTTGAGGGACTGTGAAGTTGGAAACTGTGGAGGGAAGATCTCCAAACTCGATGAGGCCAGTGACCATCCGGGAAACAATGGCTTGATGTTCGGTTTGGGGTCATGGTCCAGGAGGAGATAGGAGTTAGTGTCTAAGAGTTGACACTCAACCTCTGTGAGGTGGAGATCATTACACCAGAGAACAGCGGCACCACCCTTGACAGCAGGTTTGACCAAAAGGTCAGGGGTCGATCTCAGGGAACGGAATGCAGCTAGTTCAACGGGAGACAGGTTAGAATGGGTGAGAGGGGCAGAGAAATTGAAACGGTCAATGTGGGTCAATAGTTCTCAAAGAAAAGATCAAGGGCAGGTAGGAAACCAGAGGGTGGGGTCCAGGTAGAGGCAGAAGGCTGGATGCGGGTGAAAGGATCCATTGAGCAGGGAGGGGGAGGGGGACTTCTGCCCAAAGAAGTGAACGCACAGATGGAGGCAATGGAAGAAGAGTTCAGCATTGTACCGAACCCAAAATGAATTGAGGTGAGGATGGAAGGGGATGAAACTGATTCCTTGGCTGAACACAGAATTCCCTGCATCGGAGTGGGGCAGGTCAGAGGGTGTGGTGGATAGATTGCAAGTGTTGCCTTTAGAAGAAGAAATGGGGTTCGAGGGACAGCAAGGTGTGGATGACCCAGGATAGGTGTTGGTATCTGGGTGGTTGCTGGAGTTTAAGTTACAACTGAAACAAAGAGAAAAAGCCTCCTCTTAAGGCTTCGGATGAAACGAAGAATGAAATGGAACAGGGGACAGGGACAGCTTTGAGAGAAGGTGAGTGGGTGCTGCTGGGGAGGGGGGTGGGGGGGGGGGGGGGGGTGGAGGGTGTACATATGGCAGAAATGGTACTCAGTGGGGATCTCAGAATGTGGCGAGGACAGCAGTCCGAGGAGCGCCGAATGTCCCTGAAATGCCTGTCATCCTGGGTGGATCCAAAACATGAGGCGTGGAACTTGAGTTGGAATCCATATGGGGTGAGTCAGAGACAGAGACAGTCACCAAGGAAAGAAAAGTGGCTGCGGAAGCAAATGTTGGTAAACACCTTGACAAACGCCAAGAAAGAAATGTACAGCAATGAAGGTGGACATGGTAAAAGAGACAAAGGGAAATCCTGTCAGAGAGAAGAGCAGTACTTCTTCAAGGAAGGCATTCCTGGAAGAGAAGTGGCAGCAAACTAACCACTAAAATAAGCAAAATATTGTGGATGCTGAAATCCGAAGCAAAAACAGAGAGAATGCTGGAAAAACTCAGCAGGTCTGGCTGCATCTGTAGGTAGAGAGAAAGAGAGTTAACATAAGAACATAAGAACATAAGAACTAGGAGCAGGAGTAGGCCATCTGGCCCCTCGAGCCTGCTCCGCCATTCAATGAGATCATGGCTGATCTTTTGTGGACTCAGCTCCACTTTCCGGCCCGAACACCATAACCCTTAATCCCTTTATTCTTCAAAAAACTATCTATCTTTACCTTAAAAACATGTAATGAAGGAGCCTCAACTGCTTCACTGGGCAAGGAATTCCATAGATTCACAACCCTTTGGGTGAAGAAGTTCCTCCTAAACTCAGTCCTAAATCTACTTCCCCTTATTTTGAGGCTATGTCGAGTCCATTTGGCTCTTCATCAGAATTAAAGGGAGGGAGATTGGATATTAAACTGTAGCTACGAGAGATTGCAACAAGATGCAGCAACCTTAAGAACAAAAGACAGATGGTCTGCTGTGAAGGAGGGTCAGGGGGAGGAGGGAAAGGGAGAGTTTTTGCTTTGAGATAAAACATGAGCGGAATTTTTAAAAATTAGTTAAGATGGAGTAGAGATGTCACAGTCAAACATTGGTGAATTCAATGTTGTATTGTCAGGGTCCTTCCTGTTTATTCCCTTATTCCCTTTTCTTTTCTTTTTGCCTTATTGACCCATCGATGATTTGTAGACATGTGTCTTTAAGGCAGCCTGTATCTTTAATTCAAGCAGAAGGAAGCAATGGACTTTGCCTTTAATTTAAGCAGAGGATTTCATCAGTAAGAGAGACCAATGTGTTATTCTGTGCTGGTTCAAACTGAAGCTGTGGACGTCTGGTACAAATGATGGAGTTTGGCTGGGACATGGTTTGATTGATTTGGCTGGTGACCAATGAATTGGCACAAAAGGCTGCACTCTGCCCCATTACAGGTGGTGATTGGAGCTTATTTCACTGGAATTTTTTCATGAAGGTTCCAATTTGGTTTCAGTTTTGGTTCTGGAAACCTGATGGGGAGATCCAACTAACTCTCTCCAAAATAATCCAACTAATCCTCGCCATAAGGCCACTGTGAAGGTTGACTTTCTCTCCAGCAAGTCTGGGCATCGCTCACTGAAGACTGCAAAGGTCTGAAGTCAAACTATGAGCTGGAACCGAAGTTTGATGTGAAATAAAATGTCTCTCCAAAAAGGTATAGGCCATGGGCAACACGGTGGCACAATGGTTAGCATTGCTGCCTGATGGCGCCGAGGACCAGGGTTCAATCCCCGCTTCGGTTCACTGTCTGTATGGAGTTTGCACATTCTCCCCGTGTTTGCTTGGATCTCACCCTACAATCCAAAGATGTGCAGAGTAGGTGGAGAGGCCACGCTAAATTGACCTTTAATTGGAAAAAAAAATGGATTCGGGACTTTAAATATATATCAAAACAAAATTCCCCACTAAACGTACCACAAAATTAAGTGTGGGTAAGTACCTATTGGGAAGCACGGTGGCACAGTGGTTAGCACTGCTGCATCACAGAAACAGGGACCCAGGCTCAATTCATGCCTCGGTGACTGTCTGTGTGATGTTTGCACTTTCTCCCCGTGTGTGCGTGGGTTTCCTCCGGGTGCTCCGGTTTCCTCCCATAGTCCAAAGATGTGCAGGTTAGGTGGATTGGCTATGATAAATTGCCCCTTAGTGTCCAAAAGCGAGGTGGGGTTACTGGCTTAGGGGGATAGGGTGAAAGCGTGGGCTTAAGGGCCGGTGCAGGCTCGATGGGCCAAATGGCCTCCTTCTGTACTATAAATTCTATGATTCAATGTGAACCTCGAGCTGAATGCCAGTTTGATAATAATTCAAATATCTCTCCAGAAAGCCTGCTGCCTATGAGTTCTGCGTTCTCTTTCTAAACCACAAGGACCATGAAGGTATGATGTTGCAAAGAAATCCATTACCAGCTGTAAACCAGAGGCTTTAATCAGGCAGCATGCTGTGAGGAAAGTGTGCCAAAGTACCGCCTCCTGAAGAAAATACTTATCTTTTAACCTTCATCTTTATTATTTTACTCCTCTCCCCTCCCCCTCTGTTTTTGTCTGTCTTGTGTGTGTGGATAGAGGGTGGAACAGTCAATGTGGGTAGTAGGTATTAGCTGGATTATCCAGGAATGAGGTGTGTGTTTCTGTGCTGCGGGGAATGTAGATGAATGCAGTGACAGGTCTTCATTGAATGGACCACCATCTGAGGACACTGGAGACTGGGGCTGATGATCTGGTTAGACCTGTATCTGGCCTTTCTGGTGCCTGGAAGAGAAGAGAAGGCAGACTGAGTTCATGAGCAACCAGAATGCAGCACTGCATGTCACTCACTGTGACTGTCAGGATGTGATCAACTCCTGGAGGGATCAACCACACCAGGTTTCCAGGGAAGGCCAATCTCGCCTTGGCCACAGGTCCAATCCCTGTCTTCCCCTGGCCAACATGGCTGCCTCCTCCTCGAGGGGAATGAACTCCTGGATGTCCACCCTCCCTCCCCCTGGTCTGAGATCTCTCCCTCCTCTGTGGGTCAGCTTGACCTGGATAAAGACAAATAGATGGAATGTGATAAGAAGGGATGGATAAGAGGCTGTGTGTGCTGAGCCCTCTCCAGTACAGGCTGAAGATAATGAAGGGATGCCAAATGAGATGGTGCTGATGTTAAAGTGTACGTGAGACATTCAGTGCTGATGCCTCGTCTCCAACCATGTGTGAGATCCTTGAAGGGCGTAATCCTTTGAGTGCCTGATGTCATTGTGAGAGTGTGTGTTTGGGGTGAGCAGAGGGTTTACTTACCCTGGTGTACCGGGTTAGATCATTCATCCTGTTCCTGAATTGCAGGGTATTTCAGTATTGGGCCCCAATGGCACAGCACTTTGCTGTGACCCTCTCCCAGGCCGGTGAGGTGGCGTTGCTGGATTTATGGGTTCCATTCCTCAGGAAAAGGACATCACGGCTATGCAGATGTTGTCAGGAGAGTCACCAGGGAGTTGTGGCGAAAACATGGCTTCTTTCTCCTGGGCTGCGAGGGGTAAATATGTGTGTTTGGGTGGTGTTTAAATATGACACCAGGACCATCAACCTCATAAGGTGGTCAGACAAATCAGTGCCCGCCCTGCCAAGTCATTTGGAGAGTGGCTCACCAATGCATAATTAATGAGGATCCAATCATATGAGCAAACCCACCCAACGGGAAATACGCCATTCATGCCTATTTCATCTCTGGGCTGGACAATTCCCCCGATGGTATCTGGGGCTGGATAGTGACGATAGACCCAGAGTGAGAGCAAAAATTGGATAGAGATCTTGAGGCCAGATTGATAGGACACATTCATTAGAATACTGGGTTTCATATTTTATTTCAGGTTTTATGAATTTATCCCCAAAGGTACTGATAGTTCTGGATATCTAACAAGGTCACTGTGAGCCAGTTAACAGGACATGTCTAGAATAGCCTAAGAGGTGATCACACTCTGAGAAGTGTGTGAAGAATGTGATGAGCTGAACCTTAACTCTCAGGCCTCCCATTCCTACAGTGCCAGCCTTTGCTGCAGTGTCACAAATTAATCAGAATTCTGGGAAGAAATAGATCTGAGCAAACACCACACACAAAGAAAATGGAGTGCACTTGCAGCAATATTTACTAATCCAGGATTAACAGAAGTGTATTTTGCATTGGTGAATGTGGTAGTGTTGAGGCAATATTTTACAATTAACTTTACATTAATTGTCATTGTAAAAGACCAATGACCAAGAATACACGGCCTTTAGTCAGTGAAATGAAATTTAGCTTCAACAAATCCTCGGCAGAAATCCAAGGGTCAAATATTAAGGCAGACTTTTTTGTGTCGGGGGATTCAGTGGTGAATGGGCAGGAGTGGATCAGGGCAGGGCACAGTGGTGAATAGACAGGAATGGATCAGCACTGGATGCAGTGATGAATAGGCAGGAGTGGATCAGGGCTGGGTTCAGTGGTGAATGGGCAGGAGTAGATCAGGACTGGGTACAGTGGTAAATGGGCAGGAGTGGATCAGGACTGGGTACAGTGTTGAATAGGCAGGAGTGGATCAGGGCTGGGTACAGTGGTGAATGGGCAGAAGTGGACTAGGACTGGGTACAGTGGTAAATAGGCAGGAGTGGATCAGGACTGGGTACAGTGGTGAATGGTTAGCAGGAGTAAATCAGGACTGGGTACAGTGGTGAATGGGCAGGAGTGGATCAGGGCAGGGCACAGTGGTGAATTGACAGGAATGGATCAGCACTGGATGCAGTGATGAATAGGCAGGAGTGGATCAGGGCTGGGTTCAGTGGTGAATGGGCAGGAGTTGATCAGGACTGGGTACAGTGGTAAATGGGCAGGAGTGGATCAGGACTGGGTACAGTGGTGAATGGTTAGCAGGAGTTGATCAGGACTGGGTACAGTGGTGAATGGGCAGGAGTGGATCAGGACTGGGTACAGTGGTGAATGGGCAGGAGTTGAACAGGACTGGATACAGTGGTGAATGGTTAGCAGGAGTAAATCAGGACTGGGTACAGTGGTGAATGGGTAGGAGCGGATCAGGACTGGGTACAGTGGTGAATGGGCAGGAGTGGATCAGGACTGGGTACAGTGGTGAATGGGCAGGAGTTGAACAGGACTGGATACAGTGGTTAATGGTTAGCAGGAGTAAATCAGGACTGGGTACAGTGGTGAATGGGCAGGAGTGGATCAGGACTGGGTACAGTGGTGAATGGGCAGGAGTGGATCAGGACTGGGTACAGTGGTGAATGGGCAGGAGTGGATCAGGACTGGGTACAGTGGTGAATGGGCAGGAGTGGATCAGGACTGGGTACAGTGGTGAATGGGCAGGCGTGGATCAGGGCTGGTTTCAGTGGTGAATGGGCTGGAGTGGATCAGGGCTGGGTACAGTAATGAATGGCAGGAGTGGATCAGGACTGGGTACAATGGTGAATGGGCAGGAGTGGATCAGGACTGGGTACAGTGGTGAATGGGCAGGAGTGGATCAGGGCTGGGTACAGTGGTGAATGGGCAGGAGTGGATCAGGGCTGGATACAGTGATGAATAGGCAGGAGTGGATCAGGGCTGGGTACAGTGGTGAATGGGCAGAAGTGGACCAGGACTGGGTACAGAGGTAAATAGGCAGGTGTGGATCAGGACGGGGTACAGAAGTAAATGGGCAGGAATGGATCAGGACTGGGTACAGTGATGAATGGTCAGGAGTGGATCAGGACTGGGTACAGTGGTGAATGGTCAGGAGTGGATCAGGACTGGGTACAGTGGTGAATGGTCAGGAGTGGATCAGGACTGGGTACAGTGGTAAATCGGCAGGAGTGGATCAGGACTGGGTACAGTGGTGAATGGTTAGCAGGAGTGAATCAGGACTGGGTACAGTGGTGAATGGTTAGCAGGAGTGGATCAGGACTGGGTACAGTGGTGAATGGTCAGGAGTGGATCAGGACTGGGTACAGTGGTGAATGGTCAGGAGTGGATCAGGACTGGGTAGAGTGGTAAATCGCCAGGAGTGGATCAGGACTGGGTACAGTGGTGAATGGTTAGCAGGAGTGGATCAGGACTGGGTACAGTGGTAAATCGCCAGGAGTTGATCAGGACTGGGTACAGTGATGAATAGGCAGGAGTGGATCAGGACTGGGTGCAGTGATGAATAGGCAGGAGTGGATCAGGGCTGGGTACAGTGGTGAATGGGCAGGAGTGAATCAGGAATGGGTACAGTGGTGAATGGGCAGGAGTTGATCAGGACTGGGTACAGTGGTGAATGGGCAGGAGTTGAACAGGACTGGATACAGTGGTGAATGGTTAGCAGGAGTAAATCAGGACTGGGTACAGTGGTGAATGGGTAGGAGCGGATCAGGACTGGGTACAGTGGTGAATGGGCAGGAGTGGATCAGGACTGGGTACAGTGGTGAATGGGCAGGAGTTGAACAGGACTGGATACAGTGGTTAATGGTTAGCAGGAGTAAATCAGGACTGGGTACAGTGGTGAATGGGCAGGAGTGGATCAGGACTGGGTACAGTGGTGAATGGGCAGGAGTGGATCAGGACTGGGTACAGTGGTGAATGGGCAGGAGTGGATCAGGACTGGGTACAGTGGTGAATGGGCAGGAGTGGATCAGGACTGGGTACAGTGGTGAATGGGCAGGCGTGGATCAGGGCTGGGTTCAGTGGTGAATGGGCTGGAGTGGATCAGGGCTGGGTACAGTAATGAATGGCAGGAGTGGATCAGGACTGGGTACAATGGTGAATGGGCAGGAGTGGATCAGGACTGGGTACAGTGGTGAATGGGCAGGAGTGGATCAGGGCTGGGTACAGTGGTGAATGGGCAGGAGTGGATCAGGCCTGAGTACAGTGGTAAAAGGGCAGGAGTGGATAAGGGTTGGGTACAGTGGTGAATGGGCAGGAGTGGATCAGGACTGGGTACAGTGGTGAATGGGCAGGAGTGGATCAGAACTGGCTCCAGTGGTAAATGGACAGGAGTGGATCAGGACTGGGTACAGTGGTCAATGGGCAGGGGTGGATCAGGACTGGTACAGTGGTAAATGGACAGGAGTGGATCAGGACTGGTACAGTGGTGAATGGGCAGGAATGGATCAGGACTGGGTACTGTGATGAATGGGCAGGAGTGGATCAGGACTCGGTCCAGTGGTGAATGGTTAGCAGGAGGTGATCAGGACTGGGTACAGTGGTGAATGGTTAGCAGGAGTGAATCAGGACTGGGTA